>NW_026606975.1:17500-77500 GCF_029890125.1 Rhinichthys klamathensis goyatoka | reverse complement strand
TATGAGCTCTAAATGATGAACATGATCTGATAAACCTGTCGATCTCCTCCAGTCCTTCTGTCTCTGACGGACAGTTTACACTCTTTATCAAGTAAAAGTCTTTCAGTTTAATTGTACAAACGTCCCAAAAAGCTCGAGTCTTTATGATCTGAAATCTGCACTCATTTTTATCAAGTAAACATAAGAATAATTTTGATATTGTTAGTAATATTTAAACTTGACTGAAGCAGGTTTACTTGATTATCCATCATCATTTATTATAAAAATCACGAGTGTCAAATATGATCACATTTTTTGTTCATTTCTCAATATTGCATTGCATTATATGTTTTAAAACTACAGAGCTTTGATCATAAAACTAAGCATTTAAATATCATGATATTATTATAAGACATGATATTTATATGCATTTTATGTAAGTATCGGCTACTGATATAAAGATCTCATTGATTTACAAGCATCAGAATTTCATATAAATATCAGCATCTGCTGCAAAAAGCATATTTTTGCTCAGTTTGAGTCTCTGAGCAGTTTTTTCCTCCATATTATCTCTATATCTCAGACTATATGAGCCATAAAAGCCTGATGGATCAAATAGGATACTCAACACATGCAAACTTTTGAACCTTTTGTGTGTTTTTTTCAGGGTCCGCTCAGTGCCGGGGTCCAGGGAGCCAGTCTGACGGTGAACACACACACACACACTGATCCAGGGTTCCTGCACACTTTTGAAAGTCAAATTTAAGGCTTTTTAAGACCTGAAGAAATCAAAATTAATACCGTACATTAGGGCTGTGCAGTATTGACAAAAATATATCTTGATATTTTCAACGTTTTGTTGATAATAATTAGATGATATTTTACTGATTGTGTTTTTGTGCTGGTGCCATGGCTGGTTTAGGTCTGTTGTTGACAGCTGACTCACGAAGATATTCATATTTTTCATATTCTATGCAGTGGTCAGTTCACAGCAGTGACAGAAATTAATATTTTAATTAAGGGGCAATATTTGCCACCTTAAATTGATTTTTTCAGGGGCATTTTCACCTATATATGGACATTTTTTCTAAACTTATTTAGAGTTATGCATCACCTTTAATGTCAAATACTATCATTCAAATTAAATTATACAGTAATTATACAATAATACTTAATTATATAATAATCATACAGTACCACTGTTACAGTCAAATTAAATCATTCAATCAAAATCCATCTTTGCAGTGCAGAGGTGACAGAAGCGGCATCAGAAGTGGCATTAATATATTTACACTCCATTTACAACTGCATAAATAAAGCTATGAGATATATATTTTTAAATCAATATTCAATATTTAAATATGAAATGATTTCTAATTTTAACATTTTATTTAAAGGGTACTTTAAATATGAAACCGCAGTGGCAAATCACTGTCTTAATAAGTGAGTTGAGGGAGTCATTCATTCAACCGATTCGTTCAAACGGCTGATTCATTCGGGAAAGAAGCAAGTGATTCGTTCAAAACGCGGATTTCAGTCAATAAATCATTGCTGTGTTGCATTGAGACTCTGCTACGGTTTCATTTTGAAATTATAGTCGGCGAAATAAAGGGAAAACAAACAATATTGACAATATTGTGTCTAAAAAGTAACTCAATGTTAACCTATTGTTAATTTAACTGTTGTATAACATAAATATCACAATTGGAATTGTGCACGGGAAAACGGCACTCTTGCTGATGTGATATTCTAATATAAGAACATAATAAATATAAGACAAAAACTAACTTGGGGACATAACAGTTACACTGCACACATCACGCAGTGAAAGCACGAGACAAATGCGATGTCAGCTCGCAGTGCCTCGTACATTGTTAAAACAATGATTACAATATCATAAAAGACAATACACATCGCACACCATACGCACATAAAGAATGAACTTACAACTGAACTGATATTTACGACCTTTCTTCTCCTTCTCTCCTCTCGCGTGCAGGAGACAGTTATGCTGCCGCGACTCGCGAGTGACGCGAAATGTCACGTGAACTAGCAAATCCACAAAGATAGAATAATAAATAAATAAAAATACGTACGCTAATTAGATGGTTTTAATTTGGAAAGCTTTTAGATATGTCTAAGTCAAAGTGTCATCTAAAATTTAAGACCTTTCATAAGTAAAAATAAGACTTTATAAGACTTTTTATGGCCTTAAATTTTAAAAATCTAATTTAAGACTTTTTAAGGATCCGCGGGAACCCTGGATCAATAAACAACACCATTATTGTTAACAACCAACGCATTGATGAAAGATAGCAGATTAGAGACCACTTGACAACTTGATGTAAAATGAGTGAATGTTGTTATGTGATGGGAATATTAATATCTCATATCTCACAGGACACTATCGAGCTTCTGCAGGCTCGTGTCAGTGCGCTGGACGCCGCCACACTGGACCAGGTGGAAGCCCGACTACAGGTGAACATGAGGATTCAGCATCATATGAGTTTACAGTCAAACCAACACTTATTCACACACCCTCAACATTTCTCACATTATCTCAGTTTATTCGCTATAGTTTAGAAATTGGTAATAAAATATGATCAGAACTCAGTTATTAAATGAGTTGATATTTGACTGGTTTTGTCCGTCCTTCTGTTAGACTCTCACACATGAATTATGTTGAATATCTGTCAGCTGTTAAATTTAACGACACAATTAGATAATACCAGTTTAGCTCAACCAGTGACCAAGCAATGCTTCATGTTCCTCACTTACATTAGTGAACTATAGTGTCCTGCACACTAGGGTTGCGGCGGTGAGGAAATTTTCCCACCGGTTAATCGACGTGTGACAACACCGGTAATCCCGGTGTCACCGTGGGGGGCGGGGCGGGGGAGTTAAATAGCTTTTAAATGCGTGCGCGTTATACTTTCACTTTCGAAATATGCGTCAATTGGCAATTCAGCGTCAATTGCTTGAATGGACAAAAAAAAAAAAACTCGGCTCGCTGATAATAAAACTTTTATTTATAGACAGAACTTTTATTAGCATAACGAACGAATAAAAATAACCCCACGCATAGGCTGAAAAAAGTGAAAATCGGCAAACTGGGCCCAAACAAATAAGAACCATAAAACGTTTATTAACGAATAAGAAAATAAAATAGGCCTAAATAAATTACACAAAGTTTAAATAAGATAAAACCAAATAAATAAGACCCCATTTACACCTGGTATTAAAATGCGATCTGTATCCAGATAAGTTATCCAGATAATAAAAACCGCATGTTAATGCAAGGTGTAAATACGTTGTGATCGGATTGTGATCGGATCTGCCTGACCACATCTGGAGGTAGTCTGGCTGCATTGTGTTCGGATCTTTACTAGGTGTAAACGCAATCTGGTTGTTGAAACCACATATGTATATTTTACTCCTCCCAAAAATGCTAAAAAAAATAAACGTGTGAGAGTGTTATATAGGCTATTTCATGTCAGATATGACGACCCTACTGCAACACGCATTACCGCAAATGAGCAGCTAAGCGTCTATTCATCAAGCCAACGTGCAAACATCGCAAATAAAAGTGAAAGTAAGTCACAGACGCTTAACACACAATCATCTTCAAGTAAAAAAACGAAATTATCTTACCAGGGCTGTTGCCACTTTTTCTTATTGCTGTCTTTGATTTTGAAATGAGCTGATGATCAATAAAATGCAGCTCTGTTGCTTTCGGTGGCGTGCAATCCATTAAATCATAGCGCGGGAGTTGAAGTCGGATTTATATCCGTTTTGCAAAAACACATTTATGTGGCCAGGTGTAAATGGAATCGGTAAGATCAGAACACTTATTATCCGGATAACTTATCTGGATACAGATCTCATTTTAATACCAGGTGTAAATGGGCCCTAAGAGACGAATATAAAATCTCCACACGTGCTAAATGGAATTTGACTCCTGATGCTTGCTGATCTGTGACGTGACTGGCTCTTGGCACGCACTGCGCAGTTCAGTTTTTAATTATAATGTATGCTCTCTTCTGAACTAAATAATTGATAATTATTATTTTTAATTAATTCAAATAAATATTTTAGCAAAAACGAATACTTAAAGGGATACTCCACTTTTTTTGGAAATAGGCTCATTTTACAACTCCCCCAGAGTTAAACTGTTGAGTTTTACCGTTTTTGAATCCATTCAGCCGATCTCCGGTTCTGGCGGTACCACTTTTAGCATAGCTTAGCATACATCATTGAAGTGGACAAGATCATTAGCATTTCTAAAAAAAAAAAGAGATATTTTTCCTATTTAAAACTTGACTCTTCTGTAGTTACATCGTGCACTAAGACGGACGGAAAATGTAAAGTTGCGATTTTCGAGGCTGATATGGCTAGGAACTATACTCTCATTCCTGCGTAATAATCAAGAAACTTCAAGCCGTACCATGAGTGCAGCAGGCGTAATGATATGACCCAGCGCCTGAAAATAGTTCCGTTGTGTTGCCGGAAGGTGGCCTATTTTCAGGCGCTGCGTCATATCATTACGCCTGCTGCACTCATGGTACGGCAGTGAAGTTTCTTGATTATTACGCAGGAATGAGAGTATAGTTCCTAGCCATATCAGCCTAGAAAATCGCAACTTTACATTTTCCGTCGGTCTTAGTGCACGATGTAACTACAGAAGAGTCAAGTTTTAAATAGGAAAAATATCAAAACTCTTTGGTAATTTTTTTTTTAGAAATGCTAATGATCTTGTCCACTTCAATGATGTATGCTAAGCTATGCTAAAAGTGGTACCGCCAGAACCGGAGATCGGCTGAATGGATTCAAAAACGGTAAAACTCAACAGTTTAACTCTGGGGGAGTTGTAAAATGAGCCTATTTCCAAAAAAAGTGGAGTATCCCTTTAAAAAAAGTCAAGACATCGCGGTGTCACGGTGGGAAAGTGATGTCACCGGTGATGGCGCTTAAAACCGGTGACACCGTCTATCACGGCAAGCCTACTGCACACACTAGTAAAAAAATATCAAAAATGATATCCGGTGTCTGGATAATGTTTGGTCTGACTGTATCTGAGCTGTTATTGTGGAGACTGACTGCGGTGTGATTTTTCTTCAGAGTGTTCTGGGGAAGATGAATGAAATAGCCAAACACAAGGCGGCCATCGAGGATGCCGAGACCCAGAATAAGGTGCGTCCCACATGACTGGACTAATGACATCATCATCAGATGTACTATGACTATAGACTGTAAAAAAAGATGGTCGACGCCCCTTCGCTCTCTTCCATTGGTGAGAAGTGAAGCCGCCAGTGTCCCGATATGGCGGTGACATCTCGGGACCAGACCTGCGCAGTAGCGAGCAGGAAGTAAAGCTGCCAAATCAACGCCCTGCCCTCACGAGTCACTCTCCCAGAATGCACTCTCCCAGCACTTTTTTAAGTGGCCTATGTCTGATCCGTTCTGCTCCAAATTTGATGTCTGTTGATTGCAGTACGACAAGAGGCTTGTTAAAATAAAGTAAATACAATCTCCTCAGTCCTCCGAAGATGCCGAAAAAAGTCAGTTGGTGCTTCAGTGACAGAGAACCTGTCAATCACAGCTGTCAATCATTACGTTACACCACCGTTTTTATAGCATCACGTAACTAACTAAAAACAAACTTATTTTAAAAACAGACACTTGAACTTACATCAGCGTGATAAAAACGACAGCAAATGACCGAAACCACCTTTGGAAAAACGATATTTGAAGTGTAATTTAATAGTTTAGTTGGTGTCCTGTTGAATAACACGGGGAGGTGGGGTTTATGAGCTATACTAGGACCAGCCACCGGGGGGCGCGCTTGAGATGCTCTGGCTTCACTTTTCAGGGCTTGTGCGGCACGCTTGAGCATATACAGTAAAAGAAATGGACACAGCGACCCCATAGATTTCAACGGCGACAGTTGAAGCCCATTAGAAGCACTCACTTCCTGATAGCCAAGCGCACTGCGCAGACTCACACTGAGCTCGACGACGGAGATGTGACGTGAGCAGCCGTTCTGACCTTCTAGTAGCTGTGCCGAGACAAATCTGAATTGAAATCTGAAACAAATATGTTGTTGAAATATGTTGTCCCATTGCTTTTATGAACTCTATCTATGGGCTTCTGCCTTGACTTTATGCCTCCATGCCCCCCCGATTGCCTCATAGACAGTGAAAGATTGCCCGCGAGCTTCTCCTCCTGTCTATACGGTAATTTCTCTACTGTGCGACAGAGCGTCCCGTGGTTATGACGCAATCGTTAGCCTATTTTTACAAAAACGGCTTCTACGGGGCCATAACGTAAGATACAAAGTAATGGAGCCTTTTATACATTGTCCTGTTTCTTTAGAAATAAATAATGGAAAAATGGAGTCTTTGGACGCCTCAGATGTAAAGTTATTCGCTGTCAAAGTGACGCTAAAATGAATGGGAGTCAATGGGATGCTAACAGCAGGTGATAGCCAGCTACAATGGCGGCCCCCAAACGATGATGCTTCAGTTTCCGGCTGGTGGATTACCACCTTGCGCTTGAGTATGACCTGGTGTCGTGTACTGATGACATCATCATCACCAGGTGTCGTGTGTTTCAGGTGTCTCAGCTGTATGATGTGGTTCAGAAGTGGGATGCGATGGCCACGTCCCTCCCGCAGGTCGTGCAGAGACTGACGGCTGTCAAAGAACTGCATGAACAGGGTATTCTTTCACTTCATCATCTCTTTCATCTCTATTGCTTTCTGCAAAATATAATAATAATAATAAAAAAAAATATATATATATATATATATATATATTAGGGCTGTCAGTTAAACGCGTTATTAACGGCGTTAACGCAAACCCATTTTAACGGCGTCAATTTTTTTATCGCGCGATTAACGGTCTTTTTGGCCTAGCAAACTTTGTAGTTTTTTTCACATGCTTTTGCAACAGGACGCTGCGCTATGAGACCCATTCATTTCAATGGCTTTGTGCCATTTCAAGCGGATCTAGCTAGACAACAAAAACAAGAAACAAAACAACAGGCACGACGCCGCACACACTTGTTTGGGCCAAATAGTACTAGGTTAACGTTACGTTTTGAGTGGATGTCGAGCGCGAGACGCCGAAATGGAAATAAGATTCTGAATGGAAAGTTTACTTTTAAAAAGTTGCCAAACGGTTCCATTGACGAGACCAAAGTGATCTGTGTGTTTTGTCGTAGTGAACTGAGCTATCATCATCACAGCACGTCCAGTCTGAAACACCACTTGATGATGGCCAAGCACACACACACACACACACACACACACACACACACACACACACACACAGCTGATGCGAATTCTCCGCCCCCTTGTCAATATCAGGACCTCGTCAGTATTTCTTTCACCCTTTTATTGATGGACAGTGTTGCATTGTGTGAGAGATTATTTGCTCCAAGTGAGAATGTTAGTGTGAAATTGAACAGTATATGCCAATGTTGTTTTCAATAAAAAACATTTGCACAAAGCAAGCCGATCCACTTTTCCATGTTAAGAGCATTAAAATGAGAAAAAATAACGGGACAAAAAGAAATCAAGAGACATTTAGAATAGATAAAAATGTGCGATTAATCGCGAGTTAACTACGACATTAATGCGATTAATCGCAATTAAATATTTTAATCGTTTGATAGCATATATATATATATATATATAATTTGTATTATTAACCCCCAAAATAATAGTACTACTAATAATAAAATTGTTGTTATTATTATTAATAATCTTCCATCCAAAAATTGAATTGATATATTTTATTATAAATTATTATTATTATTAGAATAACTGCAGATTGTTTTAAGATGATCTGACATAGACGTTTCTACAGTTTCATGAGATTAATTTCAGTAATTACTTTATGATGGAGATGTCTCAAATTTACAGGAACTGTTCATGTGTGTATTGTGTTGTTCTCCGACCTCTTATTGTTTGTTTCTGTGGTATTGCAGCGATGCAGTTTGGCCAGCTGTTGACCCATCTGGACACGACACAGCAGATGATCAACAACTCTCTGAAGGACAACACCACTCTCCTGACGCAGGTGCCGTTCGTGTTTACACTCAAACCAGCATTATTCACACACCTTCAACATTTCTCACATTATCTCACACAGTTTAGAAAATGGTAATAAAATATGAGCAGAACTCAGTTGATATTTGACTGGTTTTGTCCGTCCTTCTGTTAGACTCTCACACATGAATTATGTTGAATATCTGTCAGCTGTTAAATTTAACGACACAATTAGATAATACCAGTTTAGCTCAACCATTTCACCTATGGCTAAGCCACGCCCCCTCCACTCACTCGGACACACAGTCAACATTTGGTGACATTTGTTATCTCGGTTATTTACAGACACGTTAATGAAGCTAAGTGACATAATGTACAACGCAGCTAACGTTAACGTTTTCTAATGTTAGCCTAACGTTACTTTAGAGATGTTAAAGATAACGTTCAAATACGTTGTTGACTTAAAGAACAGATGTAGACATCCTTGTTTAATTTATCCACGTTTAGTTGGTGTTGTGGTCTACATAACTTAATCCAGAGCAGACACTTATCTCGGTTGAGATGTTTGGGAAAGGGTCAAAAATACACACCGTCGCCCAGCCTCTCGGGATACCTAGTGCAACAAAATAGCACACCGTTTGACCGTTTTAAACTTAAAATGACAAGAAAAACCATATAAAAATGAATGAAAACTGACTAACTGCAATGCATTTCAATGTCCGAGTGTATTGGGTCAGCTATGTGCACTGTGATTGGCTCATCGCGTTAGGGGGCGTGGCTTAGCCATAGGTCAATTACAGAAAACACACTGAAGAAAACATGATCAGCTCAAAGTGTCGGAACCATTTTTGGTGCCAAATTTGTATAATGTCACAGTATGAAGAATTATTGGGTATAATATGTCACAGTTTACTTTATTTTGCTCTCCTCACTTACATAAATGAACTATAGTGTCCGGCACACACTAGTAAAACAATATGAAAAATGATATCTGAGTAATTTTCTCAGGTCCAGCAAACCATGAAGGAGAACCTGGTGTCGGTGGAGGAGAACTTCTCCGCACTGGACCAGAGGATGAAGAAACTCTCCAAATAAAAGCGTGAGGAGAGGGAATGCCGGAAGAGGCCGTTCGACGTTCCTCACGTTAGAATCTTTGTTTCTCACGTCGCCATTTTGTTTTTCCGCAAAGTTTCACACTACAAAGCTTCACCTTTCGTCCTGAGACGCTCTATCTGTCAGATACTGTAAGTCATGCACACAAACACACACCTGCCTGTGTGTGTGAGGATCTGAAGCGCTTCTCCATCATGATCGACGTGGACTTTGTTTCGGAAGTGAGCAGATGCTGTGTGTAAATACAGGCTTATATGTACTTACTCTTGTTCTCATGAGAGATCGCTTGTAACCGTTATTGTATTAATGTGTGGATCACAGTCCACAAATTATGATCATTTTCCAATATAGAATTTCAAAGGCATCTCTGGATAATAAAATGCTTCCAGAAATCCGTGTCATGCTCTTGTTTTTGTTGTTGTTGAATGTTCACGCGTGTATAAAGTGTCTGTAAAAATGTTTTGCAGAACTTTTCCAGGGTTAGAAATCGATTTTCCTGATATTTACGGATTTAATCCTTTCACTCAAGTGATATGCATTGCTTTAATTCATTATTATTTTCATATGGACATTAGTTTGTTCTCCAGCTTAGTTCATGTCAAGAGTTTTTTTTCTCCAAAACCTATATTTCGGTCAAATACATGCTATTTGTGTTGAGTATAAAACACAATATGAAATTTATACGCATGTTTTAACAAGACAAGGTAATGTAGCTGTTGTGGAAAAGCTAATAAACAATAGTAATCACATCATTCGCCCATCCGCCATGTTTAACATTTATGTCCCACTCAAAAAAACTGGAGGATCCAAATAATCTGATATTCCCAGTAGTTAATGACTTGAGAGGGCAATTTCCAACTTTTCGACTAGAAATTTCCGACTAGGAAACTCGTATTTACGATAATTATGATATCATGTGAAGGCAGCATTACTTGTAATAAATTTATTACATTGTAATAAATATTTTGAGAGGCCGTACTTGAGAAAATATGTGAGATTCCTAGTCAGAAATAGGACATAAATGGCCTCTCGCATATTTTCTCCTCTCAAAATATTTATTACTGAGATAATTTTCACACCCCAGTTTCTGAGTTTGGCGGAAACTCTAATTTCCGACTAGGAATTTCTAACTTGGAAACTTGTATTTCCGATAATTATGTGAAGGCAGCATTACATGCCTGTTTATTGTGAGTTGTGCTGTTGTGGAAACACTAATAAACAATAGATAAAGTTTATGGCTCGCCCAACTCAGAAACTGGGGTATGAAAATTATCTCAGTTTCCCAGTAGTAAATACAGTCGTGAACATTTGAAGTGGATCAAAACCTTTCATCAAAGTTATACATGGATTTTGTACAATACCGTTCTTATCTTTGATGAACTTTTTTGATCCACTTCAAAATGTTCACTACTGTATATTAGGATGCTGCACTTGGGAGGATGTCCAATTTCCGACTTAGAATTACCAACTAGGAAACTCAAATTTCTGACTTAGGAATTTCCAACCAGACAACTCCAATTTCCGACTAGGAATTTCTAACTAGGAATTACCAACTAGGAAACTCAAATTTCTGACTTGGCAATTCCTAGTTAGAAATTCCTAGTCGGAAATTGGAGTTGCCTGGTTGGAAATTCCTAACTAGGAAACTCAAATTTCCGACTAGGAATTTCTAACTAGGAATTACCAACTAGGAAACTCCAATTTCTGACTAGGAATTTCTAACTAGGAATTACCGACTAGGAATTTCTGACTAGGAAACTCCAATTTCCGACTAGGAATTTCTAACTAGGAATTACCAACTAGGAAACTCCAATTTCTGACTAGGAATTTCTAACTAGGAATTACCAACTAGGAAACTCCAATTTCCGACTAGGAATTTCTAACTAGGAAACTCCAATTTCTGACTAGGAATTTCTAACTAGGAATTACCGACTAGGAATTTCTAACTAGGAAACTCCAATTTCTGACTAGGAATTTCTAACTAGGAATTACCGACTAGGAATTTCTAACTAGGAAACTCAAATTTCCTACTAGGAATTTATAACTAGGAAACTCCAATTTCCGAGTAGGAATTTATAACTAGGAATTACCAACTAGGAAACTACAATTTCCAACTAGGAAACTCCCATTTCTGACTAGGAATTTCTAACTAGGAATTACCAACTAGGAAAGTCCAATTTCCAACTAGGAAAGTCCAATTTCCGACTAGGAATTACCATTTAGGAAACTCCAATTTCCAACTAGGAAACTCCAATTTCTGACTAGGAATTTCTAACTAGGAAACTTCAATTTCCGACTAGGAATTTCTAACTAGGAAACTCAAATTTCCGACTAGGAATTTTCTATGTAGAAAACTCGTACGATAATTCTGATATCATGTGACGGGATCAGCATTACATGCCTATTTATTGTGAGTTGTGATGTTTAGCTGTTGTGGAAAATAATAAACAATAGTAGTCACATCAACAACCGTTCTCCTATCCGCCATGTTTAAAGTGTTTGGCTCACCCAACTCGGAAACTGGAGAATCAAAATAATCTGTTTCATCTCAGAGCGTCCAATTTCCAACTCGGAAACTCTATCGGACAAGAAATAATCAGAAGAGAACATTTCATCATTTAAAACCTTTTAATTTGTTAAATAAAAATAAAAATAACTCCCAATAAAAAAAAAAAAAAAAGGAAATGCTACTTGTTCACAATTCTCAAAGTATTTTCTTTACAAATCAAACATGAATATGAGAAAGGAAAGTTTCTCTGCGGGAGAAATATTTTACAAATTGATCATTTTTTCCTAAAAAAAGGTGTACAAAATAAAATACTAAAACTGTACATATATACATAAATTCAATAGTAAAATTGCATAATCAGCCACATTATTAAATCATTATTTTAAATATTCAGTAATAATCTTGTGCCTGTGTTGATGAGCTCTGGGAAACACAGTCCTGTGCGACACCATCCACGACTAAAGCCCCTACAAACCTACAAATACACTAGACTCACTCCCTCCTGGAACACACACACACTTATAAAATATAGATATTTATATATACGGCCCTGCAAAGACAAGCGTTTTGAGTTATGAGTGAAACTGGGTGTTTCTCGGCTTCAGTGTCTCTGCAGGGCCGCATAAAACACTGCAGAAAAATTATGTTTTTCAGTATTTCTGTCTTGTTTTTCTAAACATTTTTAAATCAAGGTACATTTACTGAAGGTGCAAAAAGACTCAAGTCTTATTTACTGAAAAATGTATCAAAATCATGTGAGTTTTTGCCAAATATGTTCAAATGTCATGTTTATTTGCACTTCACAATGCATACAGTACAGGAGAAACTCGAAAAATTAGAATATGGTGCAAAAGTTCATTTATTTCAGTAATTCAACTTAAAAGGTGAAACTAATATATTATAGAGACTCATTACATGCAAAGTGAGATATTTCAAGCCTTGTTATAATTGTGATGATTATGGCTTACAGCTTATGAAAACCTTTCACAATATTCTAATTTTGAATTTGGGGTTTTCATAAGCTGTAATCCATAATCATCACAATTATAACAAATAAAGGCTTGAAATATCTCACTTTGCATGTAATGAGTCTCTATAATATATTAGTTTCACCTTTTAAGTTGAATTACTGAAATAAATGAACTTTTGCACCATATTCTAATTTTTCTAGTTTCACCTGTATAGTAAATGCTTCATTTTGATAAATGTTTCTCTCAATATATGAAATATTTAATTGATATACCGTAATACATTTAGCTTTTCCAGTATATGCATCTTGATCTGAGAATGTTTAGATATTTGTATTGGAAAACAAGATAAAATTCCCAAATAAGATTTTTTTTTTTGCGGTGTGACAAAACTGCTGAATGCATTTGATGCTAAAAACGGTTCATGAGGTGCATGATGGGTAAAATGACATTTGTGTTGCAATGATCCGTCGATTGGAAAGATTCCCAGAGACAGGGTTTTCCGGCTCTGGAACACAAGCTGTCAAATTCAACAAATTTGTTGATGACGACAACGACGATAACATGGACTCGTGTGCATCTAAAGACTGATGGGAGTGAATGTTCAGGCAGAGCTGTCAATCACAATCATCAAAAAGAAGCACATTTTGAAAAATAATAATTATAAAGAACTGGTAAACAAACAGCTATTCCTAAACTGATGCATTCGTGCGACAATTTAACAATAGTTCTCATTAGTAAAACCCCTCTCATGGTAAAAGAACGTGTTCATGTAACAATGGTCGAGAATGGTAACAGAAGTCGTTGGACGAACACACACACACACACACACACACACACACACACACGTGACGGAGGAGCGAGATCACGGGAGACTCTTCTTCACAGTGCGGCTCAGTCGAACGCTGTGATGGCGTTGCCGTGGCAACAGTGCTGGTGTTGGCGGTACCGTACAGTCGGATCTATCGGACCACGCGGCGTCTCTTCCCTCTGGTGGAGCGGGCCGGCCTCGACGACGGGATCTGCAACACAACACACACGACTTCGCTTTAATGCGTTCTTGACCGTCATAATTACGCCATGTGGACAGTCCTGCTTTTCCTTTCTCAAACTTAAGACCTCTTGAAATGTAAAAACCTCTTAAATTTAAAGACATCTTGATATTTAAAAACCTCTTTAATTGAAGGAGCTGTATGTAAGAAATTTATTTCAATTAATCATGAAATGGCCCTGAAATGTCACTAGACATTAAGAAATCATGTACATTTCAAATACTTATATCACTGACAACAGTAGTCTGGCCAGGATATTGTCATTTAAAAAGTGCAGTTGCAGCCCTCAACTGATGTTGATGTTGTCATGTTGTGTTTTGGTCTGATGCTCCACCCTCCACCTATCTACCAATCACGAAGTCAGTAGTGTTGCGGCATCCGGGTTGCCAGCTCTGCTCTAGTTACCACAGCTGCAGCTCGTCACGTTCCTGCTGGATCCTGCAGCCGATCTGGCAACCTCGAGTCAGGGAGGAGGGGGAGGGGATACACCACTCTACAGTAATTTGACAGTGATTGCAGTACTAGTTTTGGCCACAATCTTACATACAGCTCCTTTAAGAAATAAACATTTAAAAACGTATTAAATTTAAGTTTTTAAATTAAAAAAATTCTTAAATTTCAGAATTCTAAAGGTCCCTTGGAATTTAAAAACCTCTCAAATTTAAAGACACGATAGAATATAAAAACCCCTTAAGTTTAAGAACTCGAAATTTTAAAACCACAAGTTTAGGAATTCTTGACATTTAAAAACGTCTTAAATAAAAAAAAAACTCTTGAAATGTAAAAGCCTCTTAAATTTAAAAAACTCTTGAAATATAAAAACTAGGGCTGTCAGTTAAACGCGTTATTAACGGCGTTAACGCAAACCCATTTTAACGGCGTCAATTTTTTTATCGCGCGATTAATGGTCTTTTTGGCCTAGCAAACTTTGTAGTTTTTTCACATGCTTTTGCAACAGGACGCTGCGCTATGAGACCCATTCATTTCAATGGCTTTGTGCCATTTCAAGCGGATCTAGCTAGACAACAAAAACAAGACACAAAACAACAGGCACGACGCCGCACACACTTGTTTGGGCCAAATAGTACTTGGTTAACGTTACGTTTTGAGTGGATGACGAGCGCGAGATGCAGAAATGGATGCCAATAAGATTCTGAATGGAAAGTTTATTTTTAAAAAGTTGCCAAATGGTTCCATTGACGAGACCAAAGTGATCTGTGTGTTTTGTCGTAGTGAACTGAGCTATCATCATCGCAGCACGTCCAGTCTGAAACACCACTTGATGATGGCCAAGCACACACACACACACACACACACAGCTGATGCGAATCCTCCGCCCCCTCGTCAATATCAGGACTTTGTCAGTATTTCTTTCACCCTTTTATTGATGGACAGTGTTGCATTGTGTGAGAGATTATTTGCTCCAAGTGAGAATGTTAGTGTGAAATTGAACACAGTATATGCCAATGTTGTTTTAAATAAAAAACATTTGCACAAAGCAAGCCGATCCACTTTTCCATGTTGATAAGAGCATTAAAATGAGAAAAAATAATGGGACAAAAAGAAATCAAGAGACATTTAGAATAGATAGTTAACTCACGATTAATCGCACATTTTTCTGACATTAATGCCATTAAATATTTTAATCGTTTGATAGCACTAATAAAAACGTCTTAAATTTAAACAAACTCTTGAAATATAAAAACTTCTTAAATTTAAAAACTCTTGAAATATAAAAACTTCTTAAATTTAAAAACTCTTGAAATATAAAACCCTCCTAAATTTAAGAACTCTTGAAATATAAAAACTTCTTAAATTTAAGAACTCTTGAAATATAAATACCTCTAAAATTTAAAAACTCTTGAAATATAAAAACTTCTTAAATTTAAAAAACTCTTGAAATATAAAACCCTCTTAAATTGAAAAAACTCTTGAAATATAAAAACTTCTTAAATTTAAAAAACTCTTGAAATATAAAACCCTCTTAAATTTAAAAAACTCTTGAAATATAAAAACTTCTTAAATTAAAAAAAACTCTTGAAATATAAAACCCTCTTAAATTAAAAAAAACTCTTGAAATATAAAACCCTCTTAAATTTAAAAAACTCTTGAAATATAAAACCCTCTTAAATTTAAGAACTCTTGAAATATAAAACCCTCTTAAATTTAAGAAACTCTTGAAATATAAAAACTTCTTAAATTTAAAAACTCTTGAAATATAAAAACTTCTTAAATTTAAAAACTCTTGAAATATAAAACCCTCCTAAATTTAAGAACTCTTGAAATATAAATACCTCTAAAATTTAAAAACTCTTGAAATATAAAAACTTCTTAAATTTAAAAAAACTTGAAATATAAAAACCTCTTAAATTTAAAAAACTCTTGAAATATAAAACCCTCTTAAATTTAAAAAAACTCTTGAAATATAAAAACTTCTTAAATTTAAAAAACTCTTGAAATATAAAACCCTCTTAAATTTAAAAAACTCTTGAAATATAAAACCCTCTTAAATTTAAAAAAACTCTTGAAATATAAAAACTTCTTAAATTTAAAAAACTCTTGAAATATAAAACCCTCTTAAATTTAAAAAACTCTTGAAATATAAAACCCTCTTAAATTTAAGAAACTCTTGAAATATAAAAACTTCTTAAATTTAAAAACTCTTGAAATATAAAAACGTCTTAAATTTAAAAACTCTTGAAATATAAAACCCTCTTAAATTTAAGAAACTCTTGAAATATAAAAACTTCTTAAATTTAAAAACTCTTGAAATATAAAAACTTCTTAAATTTAAAAACTCTTGAAATATAAAACCCTCCTAAATTTAAGAACTCTTGAAATATAAATACCTCTAAAATTTAAAAACTCTTGAAATATAAAAACTTCTTACATTTAAAAAAACTTGAAATATAAAACCCTCTTAAATTTAAAAAACTCTTGAAATATAAAACCCTCTTAAATTTAAGAACTCTTGAAATATAAAAACCTCTTAAATTTAAAAAACTCTTGAAATATAAACTTTTTAAATTTAAAAAACTCTTGAAATATAAAACCCTCTTAAATTTAAAAATCTCTTGAAATATAAAAACTTCTTAAATAAAAAAAAACTCTTGAAATATAAAAACTTCTTAAATTTAAGAACTCTTGAAATATAAAAACTTCTTAAATTTAAAAAACTCTTGAAATATAAAAATCTCTTAAATTTAAGAACTCTTGAAATATAAAAACTTCTTAAATTTAAGAAACTCTTGAAATATAAAAACTTCTTAAATTAAAAAAACTCTTGAAATATAAAACCCTCTTAAATTTAAGAACTCTTGAAATATAAAAACTTCTTAATTTAAAAAAACTCTTGAAATATAAAACCCTCTTAAATTTAAGAACTCTTGAAATATAAAACCCTCTTAAATTTAAGAACTCTTGAAATATAAAAACTTCTTAATTTAAAAAAACTCTTGAAATATACAAACTTCTTAAATTTAAGAACTTTTGAAATATAAAACCCTCTTAAATTTAAACTTCATACAACTGAATTTAATATTTTTTAAGACTTGAGACACTGATTAATGCAGTCAAACAGTGTAAGATGCTTGTGTCGTGTGTGTGTGTGTGTGTGTGTGTGTGTGTGTCTCACCGTGGCGGCGGGCTCCTCGATGATGCTGTCGATGCCGCCCGGCAGGTCTGGACTCCTCTGCAGTCTGAGGAAGAGGAAGAGGAAGAGGAGAGAGTAAACACACACACACACAGCAACACAAGTGAAGGAACATGCCGAGCTCCAGAAGCACTCACGTCTGCTTCCTCTTGCGCCCCCTTCTGGCTCCTGTGTGCAAGTCTTCAGTCTGTCAAACAACACCAGCGAAATTAATATCAGTCACTGCTATGAATAAAAGAAGGCATTGAAGCAGTCTGCAACATTTCATAACAATCTTACACTATTAGAAGTGTTTAACCTTTCAGTTGTAGAAATAAAGCATAGTATAACACGAAAAACAACCAAAATTTTTATTTAATTTGAAAAATTACTTTAACTGAAATAAAAAAATGTGAAGAAAAAAAAAACGTATCAAAAAATGACAAAAGCACATAACAAAATGACAAACAAGCCAAAATTTTTATAAAAAAATGAAATAAAAAAAATATGAACAAACACTATAATAGCACAAATAACAAAACCAGGCTCACCCTCACTTGCTCCGCCTCTCTGCTGCTGATGTCATCGACGGGCGGACTCAAACAGCCCTGCGTTCTTCGTCCCTCCTCATCATCCTCGTCTGCCTCCTCCTCCTCGTCCCGGTCTCCTCTTCCGTCCGTTCCCGACCCGATCCCGTTGCTGTAACACACCGTGGACCCGTCGGTCTTGGCCTCCTCCATGATGTCGGACAGAGCGTCGGCCCCCGACGGCCTGCAGGGCGGCGCCGTGGAGGGCTCCTCGCTGAGCTTCGGCGTGCCGCGGGCCGGAGACTGGGCCGAGTCCATGCCGAGGCGGGTCAGATCCGGGTTGTGGACCGAACAGGCCCGGCGGGGACTGAGGGCCAGCGGCAGCTCCGGGTACGACAGCGCCGTGGGGTCCGAGTCGCGCTCGCTGACCTGCAGGAACGAGGTGTAGATGGTGTCCATGAAGGAACCGTACGGGTCGAACAGCCCAGAACCAGAACCCTCTCTCTGCTGACCGGGGGTGTGGAGCAAGGCATTCTGGGATATCTGAGCCGCTGGAAGCTCGTCTTGTGACGGAGGCGGCGTGTGGTGGAGACTCACTGGCTTCTCTCCCATGAGCGCCGGGGTCATCGTCAGCTGAGAGCGAGAACACATCAATAAACACATGCGGCTTTTCTTTTATTAATATTTTGCCCATATTAAAGAAAGAAATTTGAAGGGGCGTTTGGTTCAGAGACTAGCAGTGTGTGTGTGTGTGTGTGTTTACCTGTAGGCAGGTGAGCGGGTTGAGGGGCGATTGGTTCAGAGACTAGCAGTGTGTGTGTGTGTGTGTGTGTACCTGTAGGCAGGTGAGCGGGTTGAGGGGCGTTTGGTTCAGAGACTAGCAGTGTGTGTGTGTGTGTGTGTGTTTACCTGTAGGCAGGTGAGCGGGTTGAGGGGCGATTGGTTCAGAGACTAGCAGTGTGTGTGTGTGTGTTTACCTGTAGGCAGGTGAGCAGGTTGAGGGGCGATTGGTTCAGAGACTAGCAGTGTGTGTGTGTGTGTGTGTGTACCTGTAGGCAGGTGAGCGGGTTGAGGGGCGATTGGTTCAGAGACTAGCAGTGTGTGTGTGTGTGTGTGTGTGTGTACCTGTAGGCAGGTGAGCGGGTTGAGGGGCGATTGGTTCAGAGACTAGCAGTGTGTGTGTGTGTGTGTGTGTGTGTGTACCTGTAGGCAGGTGAGCGGGTTTAGGGGCGTTTGGTTCAGAGACGGGCCTGTGTGTGTGTGTGTGTGTGTGTGTGTGTGTGTTTACCTGTAGGCAGGTGAGCGGGTTGAGGGGCGTTTGGTTCAGAGACTAGCAGTGTGTGTGTGTGTGTACCTGTAGGCAGGTGAGCGGGTTGAGGGGCGTTTGGTTCAGAGACGGGCCCTGTGTGTGTGTGTGTGTACCTGTAGGCAGGTGAGCGGGTTGAGGGGCGTTTGGTTCAGAGACGGGCCTGTGTGTGTGTGTGTGTACCTGTAGGCAGGTGAGCGGGTTTAGGGGCGTTTGGTTCAGAGACGGGCCTGTGTGTGTGTGTGTGTGTGTGTGTGTTTACCTGTAGGCAGGTGAGCGGGTTGAGGGGCGTTTGGTTCAGAGACTAGCAGTGTGTGTGTGTGTGTACCTGTAGGCAGGTGAGCGGGTTGAGGGGCGTTTGGTTCAGAGACGGGCCCTGTGTGTGTGTGTGTGTACCTGTAGGCAGGTGAGCGGGTTGAGGGGCGTTTGGTTCAGAGACGGGCCCTGTGTGTGTGTGTGTGTACCTGTAGGCAGGTGAGCGGGTTGAGGGGCGTTTGGTTCAGAGACTAGCAGTGTGTGTGTGTGTGTACCTGTAGGCAGGTGAGCGGGTTGAGGGGCGTTTGGTTCAGAGACTAGCAGTGTGTGTGTGTGTGTACCTGTAGGCAGGTGAGCGGGTTGAGGGGCGTTTGGTTCAGAGACTAGCAGTGTGTGTGTGTGTGTGTACCTGTAGGCAGGTGAGCGGGTTGAGGGGCGTTTGGTTCAGAGACGGGCCTGTGTGTGTGTGTGTGTACCTGTAGGCAGGTGAGCGGGTTGAGGGGCGTTTGGTTCAGAGACTAGCAGTGTGTGTGTGTGTGTGTACCTGTAGGCAGGTGAGCGGGTTGAGGGGCGTTTGGTTCAGAGACGGGCCCTGTGTGTGTGTGTGTGTACCTGTAGGCAGGTGAGCGGGTTGAGGGGCGATTGGTTCAGAGACTAGCAGTGTGTGTGTGTGTGTGTGTACCTGTAGGCAGGTGAGCGGGTTGAGGGGCGTTTGGTTCAGAGACGGGCCCTGTGTGTGTGTGTGTGTATGTACCTGTAGGCAGGTGAGCGGGTTGAGGGGCGATTGGTTCAGAGACTAGCAGTGTGTGTGTGTGTGTGTGTACCTGTAGGCAGGTGAGCGGGTTGAGGGGCGTTTGGTTCAGAGACTAGCAGTGTGTGTGTGTGTGTGTGTGTGTGTGTTTACCTGTAGGCAGGTGAGCGGGTTGAGGGGCGATTGGTTCAGAGACTAGCAGTGTGTGTGTGTGTGTGTGTACCTGTAGGCAGGTGAGCGGGTTGAGGGGCGTTTGGTTCAGAGACGGGCCCTGTGTGTGTGTGTGTGAGTGTGTGTGTGTGTGTGTGTACCTGTAGGCAGGTGAGCGGGTTGAGGGGCGATTGGTTCAGAGACTAGCAGTGTGTGTGTGTGTGTGTGTACCTGTAGGCAGGTGAGCGGGTTGAGGGGCGTTTGGTTCAGAGACGGGCCTGTGTGTGTGTGTGTGTGTGTGTGTGTGTGTGTGTACCTGTAGGCAGGTGAGCGGGTTGAGGGGCGTTTGGTTCAGAGACGGGCCCTGTGTGTGTGTGTGTGTGTACCTGTAGGCAGGTGAGCGGGTTGAGGGGCGTTTGGTTCAGAGACGGGCCCTGTGGAAGCAACAGAGGTCCTGCTCCCAGTAAACTATGAAGACTGTTGATGTTTCCCAGAGCTGTGAGGTCGCCTGAGAGCAAGAGAAACACCATCATTAGCAGCTCAAACACACATGCGTTCTGACTCTGTGAAGATCTTAGCTGAAGCAAACCGAGAATTTCAAGACGACAAGCATTCGTTCATCAGTACATCACCAAACATCATGTCACGATACACTGTGTTTATAGAGCCTCATCACATCAGTTTATTCCATTCCGCTTTTTACTGGATTCCGTTTGAATTTTTATGGACTCAGATTTAAAGGTTAAATTAAATGTTAGTAATCAAAAAGCATGTCTGATTCATTTAAATCATGATACTTAATTTATTAAAAGTAAAAAAATATATACATTTTTAAAGTTATGACATTTTTTTCCCCTTACGGTATATTTTTCCTAAATTCCACTAAAACATTTTTCTAAATTTTATTTTAATGGTTTAATTAAATTTCAAACACATAATTAATTTCAATTTTTCTGGACTCAGATTTAATGGTTAAATTAAATGTTAGTAATCAAAAAGCATGTCTAATTAATTGAAATCATGATACTTCATTTATTAAAAGTTTTAAAAAAAAAAAAGAAAAAAAAAGAAAGAAAAAAAAGTAATGACATTTTTTCCCCCTCTAAAATTATGTTTTATTTTTCCTAAATTACACTAAAAAAAATTCAAAATTTTATTTTAATGGTTTAATTAAATTTCAAACAAATATAATAATTGAAAAAACGAATCAACTGAATTCATAAAACTATAACAACTTAATTTTTTTTTTTTATATAAATAATATAAACAATAATAGGGCGGGCTCTTCATTCACACAGACACACAAAACATGCAGATTTTATATTTAAATAGACTTTTTGTACTTTAGTATTCACAGTAACGAGTCCATATTGTCACGTGATCAAAGTGTACAGCCCTACTTCTGACTTATTCATCCAAAATTGGCCAAATTCCATGTTATACATTAAATTACATTTTTGTGACGCGTTTTCCGAGCCGCAGAAATTATAGGGCCCTATTTATATACGCAGAAAAAATAAGATGTTTTGATGTTTTTCCCCATTCATTGTTAGAGGGCAATGTATGGTACATTAAATGAGGATTAAAAACACAAAAACAGCATGAAGAAAACCTCAAGCATCATCATCATAACCATCATCAGTGAGAGAGTAACTTTTCTTAGGAAAGGCAATGAGATCTTCTAAATTTTGTTCTTCTAAAAACAGTTTTGCTCATCAACATCAGATACAGGTGAAACTCGAAAAATTAGAATATGGTGCAAAAGTTCATTTATTTCAGTAATTCAACTTAAAAGGTGAAACTAATATATTATACAGACTCATTACATGCAAAGTGAGATATTTCAAGCCTTAATTTGTTATAATTTTGATGATTATGGATTACAGCTTATGAAAACCCCAAATTCAAAATTAGAATATTGTGAAAAGGTTTTCATATCTGTAAGCCATAATCATCACAATTATAACAAATAAAGGCTTGAAATATCTCACTTTGCATGTAATGAGTTATTTATTATTCAAAATTATTAGGGCTGTCAAATGATTAATCACATCCAAAATAAAAGTTTTTTTTACATAATATATGTGGGTGCACTGTGTATAAAAATATTTTGTATATATATATATATAAATACACACACATGCATGTATATTTAAGAAAAAAATATTATTTATATATAAAATATTTATATTTATATATAATATAAATTATATATAAATCTATATACAGTATATACATGAAAATATTTCTTAAATATATACAAGCATGTGTGTGTATTTATATATATAAAATAATTATACACAGTGCACCCACATATATTATGTAAAAAAAACTTTTATTTTTGGATGTGATTAATCACGATTAATCATTTGACAGCCCTAAAAATTATACATTCGCAAATAGCCAAAATTAATTATTTTATACTAATATTTTAAAAACGGACAATATGCATTACTGGAACGGACAGTAGCGGAAGCAAACATGATTGTCGACTAATGTTGATAATCTCAAAATTATCATATGTGGATTAAATGGCTTTGACAATATTTCAGTCCATCACTAATTTTGTTATTCTATATTCAGCTAAGAAAAAAAAAGCAGTAAAAATTTCTCTCAACAAGCGATCACACTGTAAACTGTAACGGACATTTGCTTTTTCATTTCTATGTACCGGGGTAATTATCATTAACTAAAACTAAAACCTTTAAAAACATTTTCATTGCTTGAAATACAATAAACATAAACTGAAATAGAATAAAATAGTGATGCATCGATACTTGAATACCAAAACAGCTATTTTTAAGTTTTGAAGTGCCTAAATCAGTGAGTGACGCAGACGTTTAATTAGCACTTCTCTGATTGGCTCGTTTCAACTGTGTTCAGCGTCTATATCGTGACACAACGTGGATAAACTACAACACTTAAACATTTTAACACGACAATATTAATTACTTGATTTTAATTGGTAATGATATGGTTTCCTAAATCTAAGATCTTTTAGCCTGTGCTGTTTTCTGTCGATGCATAAACAACTTCACTGAACATTTGTAGCGCGTCTGTCATCAAATAATCGCAATAAGCTTTGTTACTTTTAATATGAAGTCTTAACTTTGACTTTTAACTTGAAGCAATAATGATGTTTTGCAGCTGCTCAGTTCAAGCGTCTCGTGAAGCGATCATCTCTTCCTCTTTACTACTAGATACAGCAGCAAATAAACATCAGATTCAGAACAACTTCCTCAAATCAATCGTGTCTCAATCAGTGTTTGAACTGGGGAAAGACGTCAATAAAACAGCGTGTATGCTGAACATTACATTTACCTGAAGAAAGGCGTTCAATGTCCATAAACTCATTAGTTAGCTAGAAAAAATAACTCTAGAGAAGAGCATTTTCCTAAATATATGCACTGTATTACATTTTATTTATATTTTTACTCAACCTGTTAGTGATGTTTTCATTGTTTATGAATAAATCTGTCATGAAAACAAGATATTAGAGTTTATTGATGTTTAAATGTTTATATTTCACCAAACAACTGCAGTAGAAACAATTCTGTTATTAAAAAAGCTGATATAAAAACTGCCTTATGTGCAATTTAAATGTTTGTACAACTCAGTTTTCATTATTTGACCGTATATTTTGAAATAAGTTTGATTAATTTATTTATTTATGGTAAAGTACTTCATGAATTTTCGGTTTCGGTGCCTCCCTAAAATAAAACGCTTATTTTATTTTAACTAGTTGCCAACATTTCTCATTATGAATTTAATTGAAGTGCAGTTTCATTGAAGCTCTAAATAAACTACAAGTAAAAATGAAAATGTACACACACTCTCTCTCTCTCTCACACACACACACACACACACATATATATATATATATATATAACAACAAAAATTAGATTATAAATGATTCAATTATAGATTATTGTAATGCTCTACTGGGTGGCTGCCCTGCACGCTTAATAAACAAACTCCAGCTGGTCCAAACGGTTCCTTCCTGGTTGTTGCTAGATGTATGTAATATAGTATGACACTGCATTGGCTCCCTATTAAACATTGTATACATTTTAAAATATTGCTGATTACTTACAAAGCATTAAATGGTTTAGCTCCCCTGTACTTGAGCGAGCTCTTAACGCATTATAGTCCTAGAATATCAAAATCAACAATTGATCCTTTTCCTATTTAGCACCATAACTCTGGAACAGTCTTCCTAGCATTGTTCGATAAGCACACACACTCTGTCAGTTTAAGTCTAGACTAAAAACACATCTCTTTAACCTGACATACACATAGAGCATTATCAATTTCTACTATTCAAATCAGTTAAATGATTGTTAGGCTGCATAAACTAGGTCAGCCGCAACCGGGAACACTTCCTATAACACACGATGTTAGCCTGTCCGTCTCATCCTTATCCCGAGGTTACCGTAGTCCGCCAGATCCGGTCCGTATCCAGATCAGATGTGGACCTGCATCTAGACACGACCACAACAGACACAAGAACCAGACCGGTCCTTCACACAGACCCTATGACCAGCTTCAGCTCCAAACCAGCATGATGAATCCATCTTCAAGTGAAAGGAACTGGATAAATATCTGAATGCTAATGATTCTGATCTGAATTCTGAGTTGTGATGCAGCCTGATTCATAACGACACCGTGTTCGTTCGTTGGCGAACTGGGTTTTTTCTCCATTCTGTCACCTGATGGAGTTTGGGTTCCTTGGCTTGCTTAGCTGGGGACAATTAAAGTCCCCCTTTAAGTTTTCTGCTTAAAACTGCAGTGAACCAAAGACAGTCTCAAAAACACGGTTTGAAATCGCTGGTGTTTCTGACGTCACAAACGACCTTGTAACCAATCAGATCAACGTGTGATCGTCAACCAGTGGATCTCTGAGCTGAGTGAGTGAGTGGAGGCGGGGCTCATTTGCATATTCATAGAACCGCGCATACTAAATGAGTCAAGGGTGTTGAGTTAGATTCAAGATATTTTAAGCCATGAAGAATTTTATTTTCATGGAAAAAATGTCAATTTGGTGATCAAACATGAGTTTTAAGGGATACAATTATGGACAACAGGGGGATTTTAATATTCAACAGTATTATTGATCTGACTGCACTAACGCTTCTGTTTGAGAACTGAACTGAGATGGATGATGAAATCACTGTTTTCTGCAGAACTGCTTTATAGATGAAAGGAACCAATTTGATACTTAATGCTCTTTACAACGGAACTAAATCAACACTGAACTGACTTCAGCCGAAATGCATAATTTTCCTGTTATCACTGGAAAGCTGCTTTGAAACAATCTGTACTGTATAAAGCGCTATATAAATAAAGTTAACATAAACAAAGATTAAAAAATGCTGTAAAAACATATTTCCCATAGTTAGTTAATGAAAATACAATTGTTGATGTTATTTCACAGTGCACTGACTAATGTTAACAGATATGATTTTGATTGTAATGATGTATTAGTACAAGAATTTGTGTTAATTTTGGTATTTGGATTAAAGACTGATCCACTTACCCAGAACCCCAGGGGCGAGGAGATGCGGCAGAAAATGAGGTGTCTGGGTGTTGTTCTTGTCCTGCTCGTCCAGCGGGTCACACACTTCTGGGCCGCAGGACACCGAGGTAGAAACTAGAGCAGAGCTGGACAGAGTCTCCTAAAGCCACACACACAATCATATATGTATTGCACAAGATGCATGTACTATATTCCATATGAAAATACCATGAGGGAAATCAACAACAACCCCACAGTACAAGGATTCTCAAACATTGTAAGCTGAACTTTCCTGATATTTGACCCCTGCAATTTAGCATTCTGGGTGAGAAAATGTCACCAAAATAGGGGTGTGCGACATTGACAAAACATTATTTCACATCTGTTTGTATATAGTTCATTGAATCTGTGATATATGTTTTTGACATATCCATTTTTTTTTATTTTTTTTATTTTTTTTATATCGCATTATTTTGGGGGATTTTTAGACTATTAAATAATTAGACTATTTTTTGCTGAGTGTGTTTATTGCGTTGGTACGTTTAGGACTGCCATGGATAGAGTAAATAGAAATATTTAATTAATATTCTTCATATTTATTTAATTAACTGTTGTATAAAATCAATATCACATTTTTAATCATGCTGAAATTTGGAGAAAAAAGTAAACAGCCCTTCGTGTGAAATTGATTAACTGAAACTTATAAAAAAAAAGTTGATAAAAATGATTTTTTTAAAATGATATCGCATTATTTTTTGGGATTTTTAGACTATTAAATAATTAAATTAAATGAAATTGGGATAATTAGACTATTTTTTGCTGAGTGTGTTTATTGTGTTGGTACGTTTAGGACTGCCGTGGACAGAACTCCTAAAGTTTTTAATATTGTTCATATTTAATTAATATTGTTCATATTTATTTAATTAACTGTTGTATAAAATCAATATCACATTTAATCATGCTGATATTTGGAGAAAAAACGGCACTTTGTGTGAGATTGATTAACTATATTAAATTATATAAATTTAAAAAGACATACAGAGGTATTTTTGCCCCCTTATCTTAAATATTGAGGTCATAATAAATGCATTTACATCAGATACAAGGAGTTTTTCAAATTACAATTAAAATAATGCATCATTATTATAATTTTCTATTTTTTCCCTGTTGATTTTGAGGTTAAAAATTACCCATTTAAAGTTTTCACTTTTGTATTAAAGTCCCCCTGTGGTAAAAAAAACAGCTTTTAATGTTGTTTATGTGGTGTTTTTTTAATAAGCTTTAATACAAACCATGTGTAAATTCATAAGTCGACAGCATTGCTGAGTATTTTCTGAGTATTTTCATTGCTGAATACATTCAAGATATTTTAACGCATTTAAATATGTCATTTTGATGAGTTTTAAGGGATGCATTTAATGACTACAGGTCAGGGGGATTTTAAAATCTCACAAATCACATGCAGTTCCACTGTCTACCACTAGGGTTGGGAAACCCAGTCGCAGACGACAACACAGCATTCAGAGGCATGCAGACTGTATGTGCATGTGTAGCGAAGCATGCAATTTGTGTTGGCCAGTGTGTATACCTGAGAATGAGGCGGGGGGGATGGCGTGTGGTTGGGAAGGGGTTCGGTCTGGGCGAGAGCCGCGGCCAGAAGAGCGGGATTGAGGGACAAGAAGGCGGGAGGAGTGAGAGGTGCGGAAAGAAGAAGCGACTGGCCGTCTGCTTGAAGAGTTTGAAGAGCCTCCAGGAGCCCCGGCCCCATCAAAACAGAGTCCAGAAGAGTAGGTGTTTTCTCCAGAGATACTCCATCCGGAAAGACCTGTTGTTGAGGCGTGGGAAGCTCGAGGTTGAGCGCGGGCAAGGGCAACATGGCGGCCGGATTCTGCCCGAGAAGCAAAGAAGCCATGAGGAGGGCTTGAAGCCCTGGGGGTTTTTCACCACCTTCAATCCCTGCAACAGTGGGAGAAGCTGGAGCCGAACCCGGTGGGTTTAAAAGGCTCATGAGGTTGAGAGGAAGATCGCCCTGGTTTATGACGTTGAGATGAGCGCCCTGGTTTAGGATGGCACTGGTTGGCTGGGGATGCTGGGATTGGGTGCCGCCCGTCCAGAGTCCTAAAGGTAGGGATCCGAGGAAGGGTGGAAGAAGGGAAGGTAGACCGGCATTGGAGGAGAGAAGCTGGAGGAGCTGTTCTTGGGTCATGAAAGGAAAAGCCTCCGCTAGCGGCAGGGAAACACCGGGGTTGGGAAGCTCGGAAGACGAGGAGCCGGATAGAGAGAGGCTGTGGTCGGGATCACAACCACCCAGCAATCTTGTGTCCGAGTCCGGGTGATCCATCGTCTCTACGGGACCTGCCAAGAAAACACAAGTGTGAGACGGACAACCCCAAACAAAAGCTCTTCGAAAACATTCTTAAAGCATAACATTATTCTTAACTTGAGAGAAAAACTTTTGTGAATATTTTGCATTTCCAAAAATACTCTTATCTAGTTTCTTAAACAAGTCCCCTTGTGCTGAAAATCCAGCTTTTATTGTTGTTTATGTGGCGTTTTTAATATGCTTTAAGACAAACCATGTGTAAGTTCATAAGTCGACAGCATTGCTGAGTATTTCCTCCTTAAAACTGCAGTGAACCAAAGACAGTCTCAAAAACACGGTGTGAAATCGCTGGTGTTTCTGACGTCACAAACGACCTTGTAATCCAAATGGCGGACCGGGACATAATTGCACGATTTTACCGTTTCTACAGATTAAAGTGAGCAGCGTGTCAAAACAATGGAGCGGTTCACAACACAAGCGCTCAGGGTTGAGAACGGTAATGAATATTCTAATATTCCAATATTCTAATTTTGACTTTGGGGTTTTCATAAGCTGTGAGCCATAATCATCAAAATTATAACAAATAAAGGCTTGAAATAATCACTTTGCATGTAATGAGTCTATATAATATATTAGTTTCACCTTTTAAGTTGAATTACTGAAATAAATGAACTTTTGCAAGATATTCAAATTTTCCGAGTATATATAATATTTTTATCTAGAGCCAAAAGTGCAAGCCTTATCTGCTCTGTGCACGTTGCTTCTCTCTTCCTCGCTAAAAACGTAAAGCGCCGCATTAAGAGCTGCAGATGAGACGGTTATTTTAATAACAACAGTAGCAGGAACACGGTGAGCAGCAAAATATATACTTTTGCTAAAACGCTGCAGAAAACGAGAAAGCTGTCATACAGAAGACTCCGACCTTATAAATAAACCATGTTTGAGATAAGTTAATATGTAGCATCTTTAGAGGTTTTTTTTTTTCATACATTTAGCATTATTAATCAGCATATGAAGAGCATTTAATAATAAACAATGTTAGATAAGTATAGGTGTATATAATTGTATGTATGTGTACATATATAGTGTTTTTTATTTATTTATTTATTTTTTAAGTGGAGCATTCTTCGGGAGGGGGGAGGAGTGGGAGGCGGGGTGTTGTTCATTTAAGTTTCTAAAAAAAGAAAAGACATTGTATTCCTGTATGCACTTTATGTCGGTTTCTTGTACTTGATAAATAAAAGCTATAAAAAAAAAAAACAATGTTAGAATTTGGCAAGGACAAAAAAAAACTTGTAAATTACAACCGTAGTTAACTTTGTTTTGTCTTCATGAGAGTTCTGATTATTAGATTATGTCCATTGTTTGTTTTTAGTTTAATGCTTTGAGTAAAATAAATAAAAATAGCCTGTTAATATTTACTTTTTTTTTGGATACATTTTTGGTAAAAATTCTTAGACATCTCTGTTTTGGCTCTCAGGGCCCAACATTCTCATCTTTAACGACTATTTTGAGTTTTTTTTCCTTTTACTAAGTACTACAACTGTCTTGATGGAAATGTATAACTGTACCAAAAAAGTATTGTCCGGACCTCCACTGGGAAGGAATATAGAGAATATATTATAGAATATAGTATAGAATATAGAGATCGGAGCTCTTGGAACTTTAATTGAATACTCCTGTTGTAACCAATCAGATCAACGTGTGATGTCAACAAGTGGATCTCTAAACTGACTGAGTGAGTGGAGGCGGGGCTCATTTGCATATTCATAGAACCACATATACTAAATGAGGCAAGGGTGTGGAGTTACATTCAAGTCATTTTAAGGCATGAAGATTTTTTTCCCCAAGAAAAAAAACATTTAAATATGTCATTTTGGTGATCAAAGATGAGTTTTAAGAGATAAAATGACTAAATTGACTACAGATGGATTTTAAGAAAATATTTATGAGTTATATTTGTATAACAGAAGATTTTCGTAAATCGAGTCCCTGGTTTAAAACTGCCCCAAGAAACACAAGAAAAGAAGTCTTACCTTTACTTTCCACAGCTTGGTTGTGATTAGACTGGCTAATTTGGTAGGTATTGTGGTCAGGGCAAGTCTCTGTCGATTTGGACTCATAACTTTTCTCCGGGAAGCAGGAGGTCGAGGACATCTGGTTCATCATGCTCAGAATCGAACTGTTGAGGTCCGGCGTCGTGCCCGTGTGGGGCTGGCTCAAGTTCAGGAAGGTGTTGCTGGAGGTGGTTTTGAGGTTCAAGGTTGTTTCGTCACCCATTAAAGTAAAGGGTTGGGATTGGGGCGGCTGGGAAGGAGTTTCGGGAATGGGCACTGTGCTTTGGGGTTGAGGTTGCGGGTTGGGTACTCGTAATGTGGACTGTCCTTCGCAATGGGGCGTCTGTGGCGTGATGGGTCTGGGTGAAGAGGGCAATGTGTTTGTGTGCCGGTGTCCAGGAATGGCAATTGCCCCACTGGATTGCTGGGTTGCGCTTTGCATGCTAAGAAGCTGAAGTAGAGCGGAAAGCGGCTGGGATGGAGATGGAGAGGAAAGTGGGATTGAATTACCGGGTTTCCTTCCTTCCTCCGAATCCTGCAACCTAAGAGAACTGTTCGAGAAGGAGGCATTCGGAGGAGCGACGGATACCCGGTGGTTGTCTGAGTGAGGTACGGGAGGAGAAGTTGGGGAAAGGCATGGGGAGATGAGCATCGGAGGCCCGGATAGATCCGGACTCCGACCCAAGTGTGAGTCTTTACGCATGCTTAAAACGGTGGGCGAATGCCTTTGCCGTTTGCGCCGCAGGTTTTTCTCAGCGGGCGAAGCCGGGGAAAGGGAAGGGGAATGCGGGAGCAACAAAGCGGTGAGGGACTGCGTTCTGGCGGATGTTGGGTGGACGCTACTGTTTAAAGTGCTAATCAATACCTTTGAGTGTTGCTCCTTGTCCAGGCTAGTAAGAGGGAGTGTGGCGAGCGCATCGGATGCATTGAGCTGGCTTGGGGTTTTCTGGTTGGCCACCTGAGCTTTAGCGGCGGCGGAAAGAAGGCTGCTAGCCGGGAAGGAGTTATTGATGTGGCTCTTTTGCTGGATCTTCTGTTGGTTGAGAATCTGTCCTAAAGGAACGCCAAGCAATTCTTGTCCTTGAGTAGAACTCAATCCGTTCCTCTTGTCGCCTACATTGGGATGCACCAACGACAGATGGTTGCTTTGGTTAGCATTGGAGGTGCTACAGTCTTTGTAGTGCTGAAGAATTCCCTCCAAGCGACTACACGGACTGGAAGGCGCAAGAGGGAGCTTGGGAGAGGAGCATGGCATGGTGGCTTTCAACGGTTTGAAGACACACCCCGGGGTCCCGTGATCTGAGAGCGAAGACGTCGAGGAGTGGCGAGAGCGTTGGTGGGGTGAGAAGGTGTCTAGGGAACGTGAGGGTGATAGAGACGACGGCGACTTAACGCTCACTCCCTGTGAATGTGCTCGACCACTGAGAGCTACGGATGAGGAGGGCGATAAGGAAAAGGAGTTTGAAGGGTCTGGAGGATGCGCATGCGTGTGCACACTTGGTTTTACATTGCTTGGAGAAGCAGGGTTATGCACTGTCCTTTGAGGGATGTTTTGGGAGATCGATGGATGAGGGCTCCACTGCTGTTTCGTATATGCCAATGGCGTTTGGGGCTTCTTTAAAGGGGAACCCTGTTCTGGAGGTCGTGAGATAGGGGAACCGTTTTGCTGCAGAACAGAGCGAGAAGAGGACAGAGGAAAGCCAATGTTGGATTTGGGCTGGTTGTGTCTTGGAGGAGGGTAAGTGCAATGGGCGCCGTCTCCATGAGCCACAATCGATCCTCTCAGCTCTCTGCCGTCCACTGAACATGCAACACCTCCTTAAACAAACAAGCATACTGTTAGAGACATAACTACATTAACAATTGTGTAATATACAGAGTGTTTCAAAGCAGCTTTACAGAGATAACAGGACAACAATGCAACAAAGTTTGTTTCCAGAAGAAAATAGCGTCACAGTCCAGCTTAAGAAAGTTCAGTGAAGTTTCATTTTTGTTGTAAAAATGTTATTAATTTAGTTCATTTTTATATATAGCCACTCTGGAGAAAACCGTGATGTCATCGTCCAGCTCAGTTGTCATATAATGGTGTCAATGCAGGCAGATCAATAATATTGTTGAATATTAAATTAAATGTCCCCATAAATAAATAAATGCATATTTTGAGTTGTTTGTATTGTATCGCGAGATTTGACTAGTTTATACGTGCTACGCACGTGTAATAATTTGAAGCAGAATAAGCAAGGAGGAAGGGTTGGTGCTAGACAGTCTTTTGACTGTGAAAAGGAGCGAATTCATGTTTTTGGAACGTGAATAAGTGTATAATATATTTTGTGTTTGATTTCTCTTAAATTGTTACTTGACAACGAAAAAAGTTAATTTTTACAAGATAAGTTATGGATTCACGTGTCAAATCCTTTGTGCTACACCCTTGTGGAAATGGCGGAGAACAAAAAATGGCTCAGATCGCCATTATATATATATATATATTTTCAACACAACTCACCTTACTGAAGAAAGCTGAACTTAAAGGAGAGATGCAGTGCCTATAAAAGCTATTTACCCCTTTGGGAATGCTTGTTTTACATGCTAACATGCTAACCACAGTGGATTTTCGGTTTTTGTGACACTGAACAATGAGAAAACTGCTTAATAAACACAAAATAAACATTTGCATAAGTATTCAAGTCCATTTTAGACCAGTGCTGTCATCAATATACTTATGAGCAGTGTCTGGCTTAAAACAAAACTTAGCATTAATCTTCTTCCAGTTGGCTTTAATGTCTCAGACATGCCTTCTAGCAAACTGTAGCTATATCATATGACATATTTTAACAGTGACTTTCTATTTGCAACTGTCCTATAAAGATGTGACTATTGAAACATCAAAGCAACAATTCACAGATCAATGACAAACTTTAAGTCCACTGTGATTCGAACTCCAAGGGGATGAATACTTATGGTTAAATCATATTCTGATATGGCTAATACACTTGAGCTAATGTTTTTTTTATATATAAAATGTAGAAAACTAAATACTGAAGATGATGAACTCTTGACTGACTGCATGCTTTAGCCAAATGTAATAATTTGAATGGGTAATATTTGGATACAAGATGTAGAGAATAATCTTTACTGGACATTTACTGCAATTTACCTTAAGACAAACCGTTAAAGGAATATTCTGGGTTCAATTAAAGTTAATCAATCAGATAATCAGTTCAACTCGCCCCTCAATTTGTAAAAACAAACCAAAATATTAGAGATGCACCGATTACAATTTTCTAGGCCGATTCCGATTACCGATTTTTCAGAGTTTGACCTGCCGATGCCGATTTTAGCCGATTCCGATTTCATTTTTTCTAACCAATTTACAGCACACACAAATATTTATTTTCTCTCTTTTCTTAAGTAGAACATTTTACATTTTGCATAGAACATTTTTGAACAGTAATCGCTATAAAATAGGACTATATAAATTACTCCTGGTGTGGGAAATTCACACACATCTAAAGTGCAGTGTTATGGAAGAACCATTTCCTTCTTTTCACATCCAATATCCAACTAAAAAAATGTGTTCATTTCAAAAAGAAAACTCATTTTCTTTTCTGACATATACTCCAGTTCTTGTTAAAACACACCAGACATGCAAATTCTGTGCATTTTGGGCACTTTTGTGTGAAATCATATTTATTTTGTCCATCAAAAGTGTGCTTTGACTTTAATTGAGCGTGAGCAGTGCAGCAAAAATAGACTCTGCGCCGAAACGCGCGCTTCACCGCTGCTCCTGCGCTGCTCCTGCTCCCGGTGTGAATGCACTCATTGATTAACATTTACATTTAGTCATTTAGCAGACGCTTTTATCCAAAGCAACTTACAACTGAGGACTAAACCAAGCGAGTCATCGCGAAGAGACAAATACAACGCAAGAAGTGCTCAAAATACAAAGTTCAGACATTGCTCGGAGTAGCATAAGCCAGATAAGCAAGGATTTAAAGAAAAAAGGAAAGAATTTTTATTTTATTTTTTTATGTTAAGTGCTCCCGGAAGAGATGCGTTTTCAGTTGTCGTTTGAATGCTGTCAGGGATTCTGCATTCCGGATGAGGGTGCGCAGATCAATCTACCAGCATGGTACCGTGAATGAGAATGTTCTGGAGAGTGATTTTGAGGCTCTCTGTGATGGTACCATGAGCCGTCGCTCATTGACTGATCGTAGGCTTCTGGGTAGGGATGTAGACCCGTAGGAGCGAGTGAAAGTAGGAGGGAACATGCACGCCGGAAATAATATGCGCTGCTCACGTTTGCGGTGTGAAACGGCCGTAATTCACGAGGTTTCCTACATGTGTGTTCCGTGTGCACGTGTGATGCTGATGTTGCGCGATGTTAATCATGCGCCGCCCGAGTGCATTTGACCGGCATAAAATCGGCTTGTCAGACTGACCGGCCGGTCGCCGATCATGGCCGATCACGTGAAAATCGGCCAATTCCGGTCACCAGCCGATCAATCGGTGCATCTCTATTAAATATGAGTTTACAGTAATGTACTTTCAACATGTCATGTCACAGAACCTGTAAAATTCCTTCTAAAAAGTAACTGTGTTGGAGTAATGTGTGTATTAAGGTGCAGTACCTGTGGCTTGAGCCGGCGGGGGGGGTTGGGAGGGTTGCCTGCTTTGGCATAATGCTGCCATGGCATCAACTTTCCTGCGATGGTTACAGAGTTTGGTCATGTCTTCCTCTACTCTACTCGAATGATGACCAGGAGCTTGGACCATCGCAGCAGGGTCAAAATTAAAGACCTGTGTTGATTTAAAATAACATTTATTTAAATGCATGAAATAAAGTTGCAGACTCTGTTCAGAATTGCATGCCCACTCTTATTATTATTATTTCTGAAGTATGACGTATTTCTAATGCACACAGTAAGCAAAATTTCCATATGCATGGAATAGCTGCCAGTTGGGATTTTAAAAGTTTCCTTAAAATAATCAGTTTTATTTATAAAATGATAATGAGCGGACACTGAAACATGCAACATAACAACATAGTTGATGGTTTTATAAATCAGTTTCATATACAGTATGCAGTCAGCAGTACGCTAGCATTGCATTACGAACATAACTGCAATCATTAAAACCAGTCCCGCCAGAAACACACGATTATGCGATCGCATGATTCAGTGCATAATCAGCCAAAGTCCGCATATTTAAACAGGGGCCGAATTTTTCAAATACGCAGCAATTTCAGCCGCATAAATTGCCGATTTCCAGGCAAAATATGCAAGGCTTGCATGATTTCATAATCCTCGCATTTTCGTTGCAAAAAAGCACACTTTTTTTATTATTATTTTTATTATTAATTTTTACAGAAGTTGTAGCATATTCCTTTTGTAAAGCTACAGAACTTGTTTGACTCATCAATGTTTTGTAAGTTTGATGTGTTTATTAAGGTCTGAAATAAAACAAGATGAGAACTGAAATATTCCCAGCACTTTCTGTGATGTATATGCTTGCTTATCATAGGAAGTAGTAAGAAATGACTCTTTACATTAAAGGGTTAGTTCACCCAAAAATGAAAATGATGTCATTAATGTCTCTCCCTCGTGTCGCTCCAAGCCCGTCAGACCTCCGTTCATCTTCAGAACACAGTTTAAGATATTTTAGATTTAGTCCGAGAGCTTTCTGTCCCTCCATTGTAAATGTATGTACGGTATACTGTCCTTGTCCAGAAAGGAAATAAAGACATCATCAAAGTAGTCCATGTGACATCAGTGGGTTAGTTAGAGTGTGTTGAAGCATCGAAAATACATTTTGGTCCAAAAATAACAAAAACTAAGACTTTATTCAGCATTGTATTGTGTTCCGGTTCTGTTGTGGATCCGCGTTCAGTGCCGCTGCTGACGTGTGTGTGTGTGTGTGTGTATTCTGGTTCTGTTGTGGATCCGCGTTCAGTGCCGCTGCTGACGTGTGTGTGTGTGTATTCTGGTTCTGTTGTGGATCCGCGTTCAGTGCCGCTGCTGACGTGTGTGTGTGTGTGTGTGTATTCGGGTTCTGTTGTGGATCCGCGTTCAGTGCCGCCGCTGACGTGTGTGTGTGTGTGTGTGTGTGTGTGTGTGTGTGTGTATTCGGGTTCTGTTGTGGATCCGCGTTCAGTGCCGCTGCTGACGTGTGTGTGTGTGTGTGTGTGTGTATTCTGGTTCTGTTGTGGATCCGCGTTCAGTGCCGCTGCTGACGTGTGTGTGTGTGTGTGTGTATTCGGGTTCTGTTGTGGATCCGCGTTCAGTGCCGCTGCTGACGTGTGTGTGTGTGTGTGTGTGTATTCGGGTTCTGTTGTGGATCCGCGTTCAGTGCCGCCGCTGACGTGTGTGTGTGTGTGTGTGTGTGTGTGTGTGTGTGTGTGTGTATTCGGGTTCTGTTGTGGATCCGCGTTCAGTGCCGCTGCTGACGTGTGTGTGTGTGTGTGTGTGTATTCCGGTTCTGTTGTGGATCCGCGTTCAGTGCCGCTGCTGACGTAAGACGCTGCTGACGTGTGTCTGGTGTGTGTGTGTGTGTATTCGGGTTCTGTTGTGGATCCGCGTTCAGTGCCGCTGCTGACGTAAGACGCTGCTGACGTGTGTCTGGTGTGTGTGTGTGTGTGTGTGTGTGTGTGTGTGTGTGTATTCGGGTTCTGTTGTGGATCCGCGTTCAGTGCCGCCGCTGACGTAAGACGCTGCTGACGTGTGTCTGGTGTGTGTGTGTGTGTGTGTGTGTGTATTCTGGTTCTGTTGTGGATCCGCGTTCAGTGCCGCCGCTGACGTAAGACGCTGCTGACGTGTGTCTGGTGTGTGTGTGTGTGTTCGGGTTCTGTTGTGGATCCACGTTCAGTGCCGCTGCTGACGTAAGACGCTGCTGACGTGTGTCTGGTGTGTGTGTGTGTGTGTGTGTGTGTGTATTCGGGTTCTGTTGTGGATCCGCGTTCAGTGCCGCCGCTGACGTAAGACGCTGCTGACGTGTGTGTGTGTGTCTGGTGCGCCCGAGCTTCGTCTACAGTCTGAGGGAGACGCACGCTGGAAACAAAACAATCTTCACAAACATGTCTAAGGATTTCCACACAGAGGAAGACTTGCATTTTTTTGCCCAGCCATATTTATTTGAACCCGAATACACGGACGCACCAGACGCACACACACACACACACACACACACACACACCAGACACACGTCAGACTCAGCAGCGTCTTACGTCAGCAGCGGCACTGAACGCGGATCCACAACAGAACCCGAATACACACACACACACACACCAGACACACGTCAGCAGCGTCTTACGTCAGCAGCGGCACTGAACGCGGATCCACAACAGAACCCGAATACACACACACACACACACACACACACACCAGACACACGTCAGCAGCGTCTTACGTCAGCGGCGGCACTGAACGCGGATCCACAACAGAACCAGAATACACACACACACACACACACACACACCAGACACACGTCAGTAGCGTCTTACGTCAGCAGCGGCACTGAACGCGGATCCACAACAGAACCCGAATACACACACACACACACACACACACACACACACCAGACACACGTCAGCACCGTCTTACGTCAGCAGCGGCACTGAACGCGGATCCACAACAGAACCCGAATACACACACACACACACACACACACACCAGACACACGTCAGCAGCGTCTTACGTCAGCAGCGGCATTGAACGCGGATCCACAACAGAACCCGAATACACACACACACACACACACACACACACCAGACACACGTCCGCAGCGTCTTACGTCAGCAGCGGCACTGAACAGCGGATCCACAACAGAACCCGAATACACACACACACACACACACACACACACACCAGACACACGTCAGCAGCGTCTTACGTCAGCAGCGGCACTGAACGCGGATCCACAACAGAACCCGAATACACACACACACACACACACACACACACACACCAGACACACGTCAGCAGCGGCACTGAACGCGGATCCACAACAGAACCGGAACACAATACAATGCTGAATAAAGTCGTAGTTTTTGTTATGTTTGGAGCAAAATGTATTTTCGATGCTTCAAAACATTCTAACTAACCCACTGATGTCACATAAGCCCCTTTCACACAGCGCTTTGAACCCGGCAAATTGCCAGAGTGCCTTCTGTGTGAACGCAAACACGACCCGGGACTGATGCCGGGATTGATGCCGGGTTGGGGGCCGAGTAACATTGCCGTGTTCAGACCCGGAATGCGCGCTGTGTGAACAAAAGCCGTAACCAATGCCATGTCGTAATGATGACGCTGAAGTGAAGTGAAAGCAGGCTAGTGAAACGGCACGTAATGTGCTAGTTTATGATCGGAATCAGAGAAAAAAATGCACAAGCGTGGTTTCTCCAGAGAGAAATGGCAGCTCATAAGCAAACTATACACGTTCCTGAGACATTACGTCACAACGATGTCACGTGTCTTTCCGGAACATACACGGGTTGTGTGTGAACGCGCTCTCTGATTCCGGCAAATCACTGGCAGTGTGAATGAAGCAAAATCAAACTAACCCGGGTCAAATCCCGGGTCGCTTTATCCGTGTATTTTCCGGAATCTCTGTGTGAAAGGGGCTTTGGCCTACTTTGATGATGTCTTTATCTCCTTTCTGGACAAGGACAGTATACCGTACATACATTTACAATGGAGGGACAGAAAGCTCTCAGACTAAATCTAAAATATCTTAAACTGTGTTCCGGAGATGAACGGAGGTCTGACGGGCTTGGAGCGACACGAGGGAGAGACATTAATGACATCATTTTCATTTTTGGGTGAACTAACCCTTTAAGGTAGTAGTAGAGAGAACAGGTGTTGGGGAATCACTTTTTTTCCTCTTTTTCATCAAACCACAGTTTTTGCAAGTTCCCGCAATTTCATCGCATAAAATTGCATAAAAATCCCGCATATTCCATCGCATTTTTTAAGAAAACTGGCCGCATAATCAAGGATTTTTGCCCGCAACAATCACAAAAAAACTCAGCGTTTTTCTGGAAGGACTGTAAAACATAATTTGCAATCAAGTTTGCACTGGAAACATCATAAATGAGGAGGCTTCAGCACTGAATATTGACCTCACCTTATTTGGGACAAGCGGGCACTCGAGACCACACTTACATGTGCCGTCTGTCCGCAGATACACCCTCACCTCATCCACAGATCGAAGGACTGTACCACTCGGGCTGGAGAACAGAGAGATTGATATGGCATAGTTTGACAGCTATTTTTACACTTCATTTGATATCTGACAAGTAACAATGACAAATGCATTATGTAAGGAATATTTGACAACAGGCCGTGGCATTTTTAGAAGATAATGCACACCCGAGGTGGTAACGTGGCCACACCGCTTTATAATTTTCTAATAATTCAGTAAATTTTTACGCTTTCACTACAGTTACTACACCTCAACACATTGTTGTATGTCAAGACATTTGGCAGGTTTTTATCCATAAAAAAAGCTCCTGTGTGTAGGACTAATTTCTTACACATTTCATCACACACCTTCATTGCTTATTCCAAAACGTAATTGTGTGTCTGTTCTGTATGTGTGTGTGTATTTGAGTACATAATAAAACATAACTTTTGTAAAAACATGGAAATAATTTGACATTTTTATCCTATTGTTTACTATATTTATTTGCTTGGTCAGTGTCGCAGTGGGTTTTGCTCTTTTGCTCTTGTCGGCTGTAAGAAATTTGAAATAATTGATATCATTTGGTGAAGTGATCTGGATCTGTAATGCGGTCAAAACCTGCCAGGAACTACTTTATCCATGCGTTTCCCTGAAAATAATTGCACACGTTCATCAACCAATCAGATTCAAGCATTCAACAGCCCTGTAGTATAAACTGTAATCTTGCATATGAGGACTTCAGATGACTCCAAACTCGGAATCAACATACAAAATACACATTTTTCCACATTATTTTAATCATTATGAATTCAACATGTAACCATTGCTTTAATGAGCTTAACCTGCTTAAATTAATACATAATGTTAGCTTGACTCTATGATCTGTAATGTCTTATATTCCTAGACGTATTTCTACTGACTGATACCAGTTTGCTTTACCACTTACAAACCATACTGATCTTCACCTAAACTCTACCGCAGCGCAGACCAGTTTGGAGAACCTCTTCCACACTAACTAAACCCTAATGTCAAACACACTCGGCACCAGAAACCCTAGCATGAAAGCTAAACGCACTTGCATGTGTTTGCTCGGATGATTCACACACATCTGTGCGTAATCATCATTGTCAGGCAACTTGGTGAAAAATGTTCCCCATGTACCTTTTAATAGCAACACTGTTCATATTTGAGAAGAACAGCAAACATGTCACAGTGAACAATGCTAAATAATGTGCAGACGTACCTGATGTAAGACACAAGCCCATCTCCCACTTTCCTCTGCCAGCCAACCGGGATCTGAGCGATGAGCGCCGTACCTCCATCTTTTTCACCTGCTGCACTCTCACTGCCCCCCGTCATTTTCTGCTCACACACATCCAGCTCCTATAGACAGAAACCAGTTTCAATTCAGATCCAAATTAGATTTGATGAAGATCGGCTTATTTTCAGTTCGAGCTGTGTTCACACTGAATATGGTTGTCACATCGCTTCTGAGCATTTAATCTGAATTCTCTTGATTCAGGTGCAATTCATAAAGTTTAGGTACACGTGTGATCATGTAGTGACAACAATATTTACAATAAATCGGTGTAGAGATAGAAACCAGCTTCAAATCAGATCTAGATTTGACAGAGAACGACTTACACTTCAGATGGGAACGTGTTCACACTGAATCTAAATATGGTTGGTTGTCACTCCGCTTCTGAGCATTTAATCGGACTATTCTGGATTCAGTAGCCAATCATAAAGTGTAGGTACAGGTGTCATCTTGTAGTGACAACTACGTTAAAAATAAATCAGTGTAATGACAGAAACCAGCTTCAAATCGGATCCAAACTAGGTTTAATGAAGATCGACTCATATGGCTGTCACTCCTCTTCTAAGGATTTAATTGAACTATTTTGGATTCAGTAGCCATTCATAAAGTGTAGGTACAGGTGTCATCCTATAGTGACAACTACATTTATAATAGATCAGTGATGTGACAGAAACCAGCTTCAAACTAGATTTGATAAAGATCGATTTAGTTAAGACTTGTTTAAGTTGGAATTGTGTTCACACTGAATCTAAATATTGTCACTCCTCTTCTGAGCATTAAATGATGGTAATCACTTTGTTAATCATCATAGGTTTTTGTATTCAACACACACAATCATGCAACCAAAATGTAATAAATGCAGTTGTAGTGCAGATCAACATTGCAGTGTGTACGATATCTGCAACTTAGCACTTTTGCTTTGTACCTTTTCATTTTTATACAGCCTTGGTCAGCACCATTCGTGAAATACACCCTTTGGAGGACATATACGCAGCATTAACGAAGCACAACGCAACAGAACAACAAATCCGTCTGGACACAATCCTCTGAGGTCCTCTTAAACGGACTGGGATGCTCTTATGGAACCCTCCACAAGCTGACAACCTGAAAACAAAGAAAAAATGGTAACACTTTACAATAAGGTTCATTAGATAACTACCTTAGTTAACATGAACTAAGAATGAACAATACGTCTTCAGCATTTATTAATCTTAATTAATACTCATGTCAACATTTACTAATACATTATTTAAATCAAAGGTTGTATTTGTTAACATTAGTTAATGCACTGTGAACTAAAATGAACAGCTGTAGGCTATTTTTATTAACTAACATTAACAAAGATGAATATACTGTAACAAATGTATTGCACATTGTTAGCTCATGTTAGTAAATACATGAACTAATGTTAACTAATAAACCTTATTGTAAAGTGTTAACTACCGAAAAAATACATTTCAGGTGGGATTGACATTGTTTGAGTAATATAAACTATTATTTAACGGTTTTCAATATAACCATTGGAAAAATTATTCACATTTATAGATATTTGAAAATTTAGATTACATTGATATACAACAAAGTAATGTTTGATCACCATATTCATGTACCACGGTTTCTGACACTGAATACCATGGTGGTACTAGGGTACAAGTCCAATAACACGGTACTTTTTTGTTAGTGTACAGTTCTGACATATGGTTGACAGTAGAGTGAAAAGTGACAGTTGAAACTGATACTCAACGCGCCAAGTCAAAAATTCAAATGTAAGCGATCGAGATGATGTCACAGCCTAAATCCATGAAATTTTAACGGTTTTTTATTCTGGCATTAAGGCGGGTGACTGTGAAGCGGCTAATGCTCAGGCTATGACGGGATTTGACTAGTGGAGCAGCGAGCTAAAGAGAAAACTAGTAACCACCACAAATAAAAAGTGCGCAAAGTTTCGGAGAAAGGAGGACGTAAATATGGAAAGTAAATAAGAATACGTACGCCCACGTATAGCACTGGTACTTTTGAAGACTGTACGTCCCGAAGAATAAACAAATGTCGCGTATTGACGGCTAGCTGGCCCATTCCTAAACATCCCATTTATACTGTAAGCTTACGGGACATGCGATAACACTCCGATTTTAACCAACGAAGCGTTCTTCGTTACATTAAAACGGAAGCGTTCGAGTTTGACGCGTCGCGTACAGCGTAGACGCGCTGTTAGCTTTCGTTAGCTCGCGGGCTACGTACCTCTCTGTTTACGAAGTTTCCTGCTTCTTCGGCGCGCTGCACAACACAGGCGAAAGACAGAACAAGCGTCTCGATGGACTCGAGTTGCAAATGTCGCCGTTGCTTGAGCTGTTACGAACGCCGTGTGATTTTTAGGCACTTCCCCGCGTCTTCATCCATCCGAGCCGTCCTGCTTAAAAACAAAGAGCAATAACGCTTGGTTTTATTGCGCCCCGTGCATTGTCGTCCAATTTCGCGTGAATCCTGCTCGGCCGCGGAGCGTGCGATCGCTTCATTCAAAGGTTCAGAACTCTCCTACGCGTCTTTACTGTGTGCATATGCGAGCGAGGGGTGGATTGTGGCTGTGTGGTGGTGCTTTTAGTTTATCTTCGTTTCCAAGTTCCTATTTTTCCTTAGGATCCCGTGCCAAAAAAAAAAACATGGAGTTTTCTTCCACGCATGCGCAGTAGCTGCTGTCGGGGTTGGGAATTCCGTACAATTTCTAAGCCACTAGGAGGCGCGAGAGAGCCACTCGTGAGGAGGAAAACGCGCCCTGGTACAAAAATAAATAGATGCACTTCTGTAGATTTGAAGGGATTGTTATAAAATTACACCGTTTTTTAAACTTTGCATATTGTAAAAAAAAAAAAAATCTGGCGTGTTTTTAAGCTATTGTTTTTTTGTCACTACAATGGATGATTTATCTTCAGATGTTAAATTCTAAATTAAGAAATGTTATCAATATGCATTTTTATATTTTAAGTTGTTTATTGATAACTGTTTGTAGTCTCTTCTCAATAACCATGCTTTATATAAAATAAAGCACGAAAAAATCAAATAGTCGTCTTTTATGTTTTACTGTGTAGTCAATAAAGAAGAAAACAACAACGAGGGCTACAAATGTTAATTTAACGGTTTCCCGCCGAATTTATGATCAGCCTCAAACTACTCGAAATGTCATTTAAACGGGTCTGGTAACCTTAGATGCTCGTGAACTTCATCTGGAAATGTGGTTTCATTGAATTGAGCAGGAGGCGAGAATATCCTGAGAGAAAGATTTTTCTGTTCGTCTTCTATAAAATGATTCTACACACACGCATACCTTTATTGGCCTTATTGTGTCAGTTAGCTGAGGAAACAAAAAATGGTTCGCCCGTAAGTACTTTATAATTACTGAGGGAAATCGCAGATAAAACCTATTTAGTGTGGAGGAAAGATGTAGGAAATCAGAGATATTTCAGCATATGGTGTTGTAAAATGTGTTATTCTCTTGAGCAGAAATGTGATTCGCTGGCACAATATGAACATTTTGGGTGTGAGTCTTGGGTGCGAGTTAGAAATATAAATCAGATCAACCTCCTACTGTGTTGAAGGCAGGTAACTCGACAAAGTTTTCAAAACACATCGAGTTATTGAGAGTTAAACCTGTTAAAACTTCAAAGAAATGTTGAGTAAACACAACTTTAGGGAATAAAGGAGTAACCTGCCAATAGAATTACACGCTCGGAGGTGATAACCATTAGGCAGTGGGGAGAATAATACACACTACACAGCAACAGCCAACCGATCGTGACGTCTCCACGCGAGCGCTGCCCTGCTCCTGGAAACAGTATTTGAGGTTTCTATTCGCTAACCTTACGCGCATCCCACTTGCGCTGTTGCTAGGCAATACATTGCACGCTTTGCACCATGCAAGTTTAACTACTTAACTCTTGTGTTTGGAATAGTTTCAGAATACTAACGAGATGAGTCCCCGGTGACATCAGTTGGCCAGGAGTTACAGGTCAGGCGATTAAAACGGGGGGTGTACACCTGTTAATTAAATACCATTGTAAACTAATTACCATCATTTTATTTGAAGGATCATATTACAGGACAACACATGATTAACGTTAAAATCTGGGATGCTTTTAAACAAGGCTGTGACTGACATCATCTCGATCAGTTACGTTTGAATTTTTGACTTGGCGCGTTGAGTATCAGTTTCAACGGTCAACTGTCAAACATATGTCAGAACTGTACACTCACGAAAAAGTACGTGTTTTACCTATGGTTTTACCGTAAAAACAACCATTATAGTTATTCCCAGCACCACAGCAACAGTCTTAAAGGGACAGTTCACCCAATAATTAAAAATTCTGTCATCATTTACTCACCCTCAAGTTGTTCCAAACCTGTATGAGTTTCTTTCTTCTGATGAGCACAAAAGAAGATATTTTGAAGAATGTCGGTAACCAAGAAAAGCAGAGGGAAAAAACTGTCTGATTACCAACATTCTTCAGAATATCATATTTTAAATTAAAATTCTGTCATCATTTGACATTTACTCACCCTCAAGTTCTTCCAAACATATATGAGTTTTTTCTGTTGAACACAAAAGGAGATATTTTGAAGAATGTCGGTAACCAGAAAAGTAGAGGGAAAAATACTATGGAAGTCAATACCGTCAACCGTCTGGTTACCAACATTCTTCAAAATATCTTATTTTGATATACGAGTAGTAAATTATGACAATTTTTTTGGGTGAACTATCCTTTTAACTAGGTTTTTACCCATGTTGAAACAATACTTGGGTTTTAGGGTTCAGATCACACCCTGAACAAGTAACTGGTCATTAAAGTATATAATTTAAAAACATTGTGCAGGTGCTACACTCTTAAAAACAAAAGGTATTGGCTTAACCATTTTTGGAACAGTTCTTAAAACATTTTTTTTTTTTGTATCAAAAACATTTTAATAATCTAATGAACATTTTTCCACTATAAAGAACTTTTTGTCCAATGGATGTTAAAGGTTCTCTATGGAACCATCAATGCCAAGAACCTTTATTTTTATTCTCTGAAAACACTTACGATCTGTAATTAATTTGGATGACCATATGACAGCATTCTGAAATTTAGAATAACGTTTTGAAACATCCACAATTTGAGTGTCCTATCTATAGGATCCATGTTGGAAAATATGCTATACATTTAGGGCGGATTCTAGGACACAGTATAAAACCTAATCTTGTGCTGATGTACACTGGAAGATCTTTCAAGACTTATCTGTGAACTAGATAATGACCTTTACCATTTCAACGTCACTTTATGGGCACATTTAGCGATTCTAAACAGGTGTGTTGAACAATAACATGCCTAACAACTCAAGTTCTTTTATGTTTTTTTGTAATGCAGAATCTATACTTTGTGTCGAATTGCCGATTGTGTATCTTATGTTGTCGAATGAAATGTCTGAGGAACGCAGTGGGTGGGGTGGGATTGTTCAAACTCCTATGGAATATCCTAGTTCCATAGTGCTGAACTGGATGCATTTGGAAACATGATAGAATCGCCTCAGGTCACTAGAGTGGAATTATTAAAGATGAAAAAAGAGCGAATAAATGCGTACAGTATCACACGACGACGACGGATAATAACGCTGCCTATTTTTTTATTTTTTTTTATAGGTGCATATGCGAACGCAAGCAAAAAATGGACACATTTTCCTACATCCTTATAGGGTAGTTTGTCAGTTTTTTTCTTTTTAACTAAAGGTTGTTTAATAAAACATGCTCGGGTTCTGCTAGTCTTATCTCCAACTAGAAACCGGTTGCCAACGATTGCATCATTCCTTTCATGTGACTCCCTTACGCCCCAAATTCGTCCTGGCCGTCTTATGACTGCATCACATCTTCCCGCTCACACAAACTCGCACCGAGCGAGACAACCAGCAAAGTCAATAAGTCCCGCCCAGCGCGCCTGCTCATTGGATGTCTCTAAGCAGAAGAATTTCGACCGCCTCGCTTGATTGGCGCACACGGACGACCATCTCCTGTCAGTTCCTCGTAATCTCGGTTAGGTTGCACCTTGAGATCCTTCCCCCAGAGTTCGGTTGGAGTCACTCTATAAATGTCCCCGGGAGTTTCCGAAATCCACACTCGGTGACTTCAACTGAACAATGGTTAACATGAGCTATCACCAATCTCTACAAAAACACACACAGACCCTGAATCCGAAACAACCGAGGAAAAGAAATAATAAAAAGAAAAGGGTGAGTGTCATCTATTTCTCTATTCTTTATTGTGATCTGATGTAACGTACTTTTCTTGTTGGTGTATGTCAAGCTTTTCCTTTTGGGATACAGGAATGCGCATGTTTTGGCGACTATCCCAGGCTGTTTTTGGAATACAGTTGCTCAACTCAAATTTCACAGGATTCTCCTCCTTTCCCGTCCGTTATTTTCTTTATTTAACGCAACATCGTTGCGCTTTTATTTCCTGGTTTATTTTTACTTTAATAGTTACTTGCTTACAAAACAACGCAATGACAGCTGTCATTTCGTCACATTCGCGGCATTTTAGACGCGCACCTGAGAACTTTTTTTGCGAACGTTTTATTTTTAACGGTTATTTTTTGTTATGTGTTATTGATCGCCAGTGACACTGCGCTAACGGAACCGCGCTACATCAACTTTTTACAGTTTAAGTAATCAAATGGATGTAGTCATGACGGCTAACTCGTTGTGTTTTTATGTCGTTAAAGTACTTTTAAAGTGTTATTTTGGTGCGAAGTGTTCGCCCTTTGTTTCCTCGCTCCTGTACTTTGATTCCATGACGTCATTGGCTCGCTGTCAGTTTCGTTAAAACCCCCGCTCCAGATTGACAGTTTATAAAATAAAATTTATTTAAACTATTTAAGTGACATAAGAAGTTAATTTTCGTGTAATTTTACGACTGACTATTAATTTTAAAATATTCGATTTAGTCATCTTTGGAGTGACAAGCCAGAATACAACAAATAAACGCAATAACATAATTATTTATGCTTTAATTATATATAATATAAATTGTATTGATTTAGTTGTGTCGCTTTACACCGCATTAGGATTTATATAAAAATAATAAAACACTTGGGAGTGCCTCAGGTGCATATTTTAGGGCTGTTTTCATGGTCTCACAGACATCTAAAGTAGCGTGTTTGTCGCGTTTTCATCTCAAACGAGCTCTGAGGGGTGATTTCAGCTGAACTTGAATGTCTTCGCATTGAAAGCGAGATTCATTCAGCTTGTTTTGACAGACCGTCAGCGCTCAGACTCACGCAGAGGGCGCCCTCGAGCACACAATGCGCCTTTGTTTACATAAAAAAAAATCACAATGACCTAATTTTAGATTCAAGATTAAAGAATCAATAATTGCTACGGGTTATTTTTTTTACGAGCATTCAATCGTTCTTAATTATTCACAAGCCCCTCCCTCTATGATACATCTTCATCTTTGTTCTTGCATGTGTTTGGCTTGTTTCACAGCTGAAATAGATAACATTCTTTACTTTTTTTTATTTTTAAATGGTTTTTGTGACCAAGTACTGTGAGCTTGACAAGATCCATTTTTTATTTCTCTAGAATTATTGGGACAAAATATCGCCGCCAACCCACATTCAAACTTGATTGACAAGAGAGACTTTTAAAGGTGAGCACCTTTTAATATTTTTTATTTTTTTTGAAGTACAATAACTTTGAATGATTTCAGTATAAACAAACACTAAACAGGCTATATTAATGATTATTTTTCATTCAATGCATGCATCTGAAACTCCATAAAGCTGATTATTCATTGTGCAGTAACGCTGCTCGTCCACTATGTGTCCTTGTTGCACCCAGTGGCCGAGCAGTCAATCTTAATGTCTCGTATAATATAGCGGGTCACCCAAATAAATCAGCTATTCCCCAAACCTGCGGCGCAGGTGTGCTGCTGATGTGTTAAAGCTCCCACTAGATGTATCGTCTCATCATCACAGTACAGCAACATCATTCAGAGGTTTGTGTTTAGTACTTCTTTTAGATAGTTTATGTATTTCTATGTGGGCCAGGTCTGGTGTGCTAGGTGTGGGAGCATATCGTATTGTGTCTGTGGATAGCGACTGATTGGTGCGATGACTGCGGAGTGGCTGTACCCCCCTGGTGTGGGGCCGCTGTGTGGTGCAGAGTTGGAGGCGTGGTATGAAGACCTACAGGATATATTGGGCTCCGACGGAGGCGGGGCCAAACTTACGCGAGCCCCGCCTTGCTCCGAGGTCAGTAACGTCAAACGCTGTGCTATAGTCGCGTCCGTACACGTTTTCCCCTAACGGTTTCTCTTCTCAATGCAGAAGGAGCCTGAGTTTCTGGATGTGTTGGAGAGCTGTTCGCTCACCTGGTTGACGGAGGGGCAGGTATGGGGAGATGGCGTGCAACGCGTTACCGACGACCCGCCGACTACGCCAACGCCTCCCCGACAGGACGACCGGAGAGCCGATTCCGAACACGTCTCGTCCGGAGGGGACTTGCTTCCGCCGGAGTTCTTCGAGCTGCTAAGCGAAGGAGGCGTTGGGTCGGTTGAAACGATGGTTAGCGGCGGATACCACCTCAATCCGCCTTCGTCTCCGGCTGTTAGCGAGGAGGAACTCCCGACCGTTCCCGACACGTCGTCCTGCTCATCGGCGTCCCGTTCGCCTTCACTAAACTGCTCCCCGCCCGCGTCCCCTCCCGCCTCCTCGCGTCCCGGAAAGAGAAAGCGAAGCACCGACACGCTGTGCTCTCCATCCCCCGGGAAGAAGAGCAGGAGAGAGCGCGAGCAGGAGAACGAGAGGAAAGTGCAGGAGCTAACGGATCAGAACGAACGCCTCAAAGCCGAGATCGAGCGCTTGGGAGAGGAGGTGCAGAGGACGAGGCGCGCGCTCATCGAGAGACTCGTCAACACCAGGAGGTGAAGAGCAACAGGGCTGAAGCGGTTGAACAATTGACCATGAAATGCACATTTAGAAGGAGATAAAAGACACGTGGGACGGGGGGAGAAAGAGAAGGAGGTTCACAGAGCGTCTCCCGCCGGCCGAGAGAGAAAGAGAAAGTCAGATCAAGCCGTAGAAAAGAAAGAATGTGGAGCGCAACGGAAAGAAACACGTCCCCGGTCAAACCTCACCCCGAACACAATTCGATTGGGCACAAAGAATACAAAGCCGTTTTCAGTTGAATTGAAAGTCAAATGTTACAATTTGACACTTTGAATAAAAGAAAGAAAGAGATTGCATTACATTAATATAAACATCAAACGAAAAAAGAAGGAATTAGATGAAAAAACAAGCCTAATTTAATATGTTTGCAACTATGATAAATGTTACAGTTTAAAGAATATCACGAATTATAAACAAAAATAGCAAAAGTTAATATGAAATTAGATGAGAAAATAAAGCCTGATTTTACACACACACACAAAAGGAAAATTAAAAACGACTAATGCATTCTTTTAAAATCAGCAAAAAATTAAAGGGAAGTGCCTTTTAAATGTTTTTAAATTTAACGAATGACACTTTGAATAAAATAAAGAATGAGATTTCATTACAGTAATAAAAATAGCAAAAGCAAATATGAAATTAGATGAAATAACATCTTCGGTTTTTCCAGTTTTTTGCACTACATTTAAATCAGCAAGTTTTGCAGTAAATTAAAATTACAGTAATGCGTTCTGTTAAACATTTAAAGCAAAAATTAAAGGCAAGTGCATGTTTTTAAATTTAACGAATGAAAAGCAATAAAAATACCAAAGAAAAGAAGAAATTAGGTACAAAAATGAAGCCTATTTTACTGAGGTTTTGCAGTAAATTAAAAGAGCTGTAATACTTTCTTTTAGACATTTAAATCAGCAAAAATTAAAGACAAGTACTATTATGATGTTTTAATGTTAGAAATTAACCAATGACAATACGAATAAATTAAAGAATAAGATTGCATTACAGCAATAAAATATCAAAAGCAAAGAAGAAATTAGATTAAAAAAAAACTAATTTTACGAAGGTTTTTGCACTAAATTAAAAAGACTGTAATACAATGCATTAAACATTAAGACAGTATAACAAATGCTTAAATTATCACAGGACACAAATTAAAGAAAGAGATATTTTGCATTACATTAATAAAAATGCAGTTTGCAATTAACTAATCGCAATGCAAAAAATCTAAAGAAAACACCGTTTTATTTAAGCAAAATATAACTTGGGCCGGGGTGTTTTTGACCGGTTTTCGTGAGATTCATCTGGTAAACGAGCCTAAAACGCACCAAATTGTATGAAAGCACCCAAAGGTTAATGAACTTTCTGAGTATGTGAACGCTGATAGTTCATCCGTGAGTGTTTCTGTGGGGAGCGTAGCAGAGACGACGGCAGAACTGCAATAAACAGGTTGTAGAAGCAGCGACGTGATTGTGTCCGTAACCGTGATTGTAGAAGCGAGGCGAGCTTGTAACCGGTGTGATGTGTAAACGACAGGGCTTTAAATGTGTCGAGATTAGAAGCTCAGGACTGTTATTCTGATCGATTGTGAGCCGTTTCTCTCTGCGCTCACCATCAACCCGAGGCCTCTAAGCACGAGTGTGTGTGTGTGTGTGTGTGTGTGTGTTTAGATGAAGACTACGAATGTGATTTTGCTCTCACTTATGAAACTTTTTCAGAATAATAGCAGTTTATAACGCTCTCTGCCTCTGATCCATGCCTATTTTTCTATACGTGTATCACATAATCATCATTACATGTAATCATCCTAATGTTAAGATAAGAAACGTGCATGCCGAATTACTGTATTAGCGTAGCAAATTTTTATCTGGATTTTATTTAGACTTGTACTACACACATTTTGCTATTAAATTTTTTTAAATGAACTGAATCGAGTCTGTGAGATTTTTGTCTTGGTGTTTATTGAGTGTATGAATGAAATACATGGTTGTACCACAGTAACAAATCAGAAGAATTAAACGGGTAATACATTGATTTTATTGCATTTTAAAAGGATTTTTGACAGATTTCACTGATTTTAAAAAACATTGGTTGCATTTTTATAGGAGTGGTTAAATAGTGCAGTATCCCATATTCCGTAGTTCCCAGAAAATATTTATATACACAGGTGAAACTCGAAAGATTAGAATATGGTGCAAAAGTTCATTTATTTCAGTAATTCAACTTAAAAGGTGAAACTAATATATTATATAGACTCATTACATGCAAAGTGAGATATTTCAAGCCTTTATTTGTTATAATTGTGATGATTATGGCTTACAGATATGAAAACCTTTTCACAATATTCTAATTTTGAATTTGGGGTTTTCATAAGCTGTAAGCCATAATCATCACAATTATAACAAATAAAGGCTTGAAATATCTCACTTTGCATGTAATGAGTCTATATAATATATTAGTTTCACCTTTTAAGTTGAATTACTGAAATAAATGAACTTTTGCACCATATTCTCATTTTTCGAGTTTCACCTGTAGTTCCCAGAAAATATTGTAAAAAATACAAAGTTTTTATTTCTTCTTCTTCTTCATGTTCACCTTTTCTCTCATTTCTTCTTGGCTTTCTGAGCCGCCGGCTCTGTGTTCTTGCCCTCTGCGAGACTAAGTTGTTTTTTCAGGTCGAGTAATTTGGCCACTTCTTCCCCGATGACCGACTTCTCCACTTTCTGAGCTTTTAGAGCTCGTACTTTATCGCCCTGAAACATGAACACACACCAAAGAATCATAAATCGACTGATAAATGCACACTTTCAGTTAATGACTTTCATAAAATGAGTGGAAAGAAAATTATTAAATAAAAATAAAATAAAAAAATCCTGTTAAAAATTTAAATAAAATATATTTATATATATACTAAATATAAATTTCTAAAATTATAAAAAATTTTTTTTTTAAATATTCTAACATAATAAAGGATAAAAACAGTGTGTTGAAGGGGGAAATTATGAATAGGTGTCCGACAATAGACGACAAATGCAGTTACTAAAGCGCCACGATGTTTTTTGGAAGAAAATAAGACGTGTACTTGAAATTAGATTATATTGAAAATACAAAAAACAGCATTATTTTTTCAATACGAAATGCTTCATATATTATATATACAGTCAAGTCTGGAAAATTAAAATTTTCACTCTTTATTCAAATATTGTTAAAAATGTGTTAAAGATTTTGTAGTCTAGTCATATTGCGTAGTTGCGCATGAGTCGATAGTTTTATTTGTGATAATAACGCAATGAAACACGACGAATTGTGCGACAATAATTATTTCCGATAATTTTAGTCTGGGCTGTCATACAAAGAAATTATGAACACATGCAAAACCAGAGAGAATGAACAAAATATTAATAACTGATTATGTTGTAGTCAATGTTTGCCTTTTTTTTGCATAGTAAAATAAAACTCGTAGCTGTAGTTTGATATTTTATTTTATATTTTAGAAATAATTTTGTCAGATAAATACGGTAACCAAGTTCAGTGTTCGGTTCTTCCCTCATATTTAAAATATTAAAAAAACAATATAAAATATTTTCTTAAAAGTTTTTCATAGTTTAATCACTTTATATGCATGTACGTGTGTGTGAGTGTGTGTAAGAGCAGTGTGTGTTAGAGTATGTGTGTGCGCGCTGAATGTTAGAGAGTGTGTGTGAGTGTGTGTGCGTGTAAGAGTGTGTGTGTGTGTGTGTGTGTGTGTGTGTGAGAGAGTGTGAGCGTGTATGTGAGAGTGTGTAAGTGAGTATGAGTGAGTGAGTGAGTGAGTGTGTGTGAGAGTTTGAGAGAGAGTGAGTGAGTGTGTGTGTGTGTGTGTGTGTGTGTGAGAGTGTGAGCGTGTGTGTGTGTAAGAGGAGTGGGTGTTAGAGTACGTGAGTGCGCGTGAATATTAGAGAGTGTGTTTGTGTGTGTGAATGTGTGAGTGTGTGTGTGTGTGTGTGTCTGAGAGTGTGTGAGTAAGCGTGTGAATGAGTGTGTAAGTGAATGAGTGAGTGTGTGAGTGAGTGAGTGTGTGTGTGAGTGAGTGAGAGAGTGTGTGTGTATGTGAGAGTGTGTAAGTGAGTGTGTGTGAGTGAGTGTGAGTGTGTGTGTGTGTGTGTGAGTGAGTGAGTGTGTGTGTGTATGTGAGAGTGTGTAAGTGTGTGTGTGTGTGTGTGTGTGTGTGTAAGTGTGTGTGTGTGTGTGTGTGTGAGAGAGTGAGTGAGTGTGTGAGAGTGAGTGAGTGAGTGAGTGAGTGTGTGTGTGTATGTGAGAGTGTGTAAGTGTGTGTGTGTGTGTGTGTGTGTGTGTAAGTGAGAGTGTGTAAGTGAGTAAGTGAGTGTGTGTGTGTGTGTAAGTGAGAGTGTGTGTGTGTGTGTGTGTGTGTGTGAGTGTGTAAATGTGTGTGTGTGTGTGTGTGTGTGTGTACGTTCTTACTTGTTCAGCCACTAGAGTCGTCAGGTGTTTGACTCTCTCGGGGTCGGTGTTCAGATGCTCCTGTGGAGCTCCAGGTTTGGTCTCGGCTGAGGCGCTGCTGGAACTCTGCGTCTGGAGGCAGAAATCAATATTTCAAATAGTTTATTATGTGCACGTTTCAGAATTTTTGTTTCTTTATATTTGTTTTAATTATAAAGATTTGTAATAATTATTTTTTAAATAAAAATTAAATCAAATCTTTAATAATTATATGTTATAATTTGTAGCAACCACACATGCATAAATATCTGTTAGTACACACAGATCTGTGAAATCTCACGCTCTAAAATAAACGTTAGATAGAATATAAAACGAGATTTGTTGTGTTTGAGTCGCAGCCGGAGGCCGTTAGAGACTGACACACACACACACACACACACACGCTTTGATCCAGAGCATATAGACATCACTGAATCCATTTCACACTCAGTCATAGTGAAAACACACACAAAGCCGTGAGAACAGAGAGCGGTCACACACACACACACACACACACACACACACACACACACACACACACACACACACACACACACACACACGTCTACCTTCGCTTCAACACACTCCTCTTCCGGCTGAAAGAGGCAGAGAATCAGACAAACAAGCGTAGATAATGAGCATCATCAGATCCTTCAGCTCATGTTGCTGGAATGGCTTGATTTTAATTAATCAGGGTTTAATTACACATTCTGTCTGACGAATTTACACGCTTACACTATATATATATATATATTTGTATAAATAAAATACATGGTTGTACCAGAGTAGCAAAGTAGAAAATTAAACATGGGAAATGCATAGATGTTTAAAAATAATCATTTAAACAGACTTTATTGCATTTTAAAGCTAATTTTATTGCATATTTTATTTAATTTTATAGGAGTGGTTAAATATAGAATAATTCTTAAAAAATTAATTTCCACAACTTTTCCAGATTTTTAAACATCATTTTATAGAGATCAGTGATCACACTCACAAATAGCAATTTCTAGCTGATAATTCTTTTAAATATAAATAAATAATTGTATATAAATATATAAAAATAATAATTATAGATAAAAATGTAATATATATATAGATAAAATAGATAGAGAGTGGGAGAAGAACTGAGATTAGAAATATTTATTTAAATTTTTTCATTTATTTATAGTATTATTAAAAAAATAATAATAATTTCAAATCACTTTTTGATAAATTTTCAGGATTCTATTAATACGTCTGTCCTGGAAATCTGGATTCCAGTTTCTGCAGGAGAATCTGCTCAATAATGCATGAATGTGTTTGACGAACCTGTTGACCTCCGAATCTTTTCTTCAGAGCCTCAATCTGTTCGTTCTCCAACTTCTGGAACAAAGGACTGACCTGTAGGAGAGGTAAAGAAAATAAATAAGTAAAAAAAGTTTTTAAAAAAAGTAAAGGAGAGGAGAGGTAATAATTATAATAATAATAATAATAATAGGAAAAAAAGTTTTAAGAAATTAAAAAAAATTAAAAAAGAAAAAGAAAAAAGAAAAAAAAAAGAGTCAAGGAGAGAAAAAAAAAGAAAAAAAAGAAGAGTAAAAAAATTAAATAATAATAGGTAAAAAAATAAGTAAAAAGCATTTTTTTTTTAAAAAAAGAGTAAAGGAGAGGAGAGATAATAATAATAATAATAAGAAGAAAAAAAGTTTTTATTAAAATTAAAATAATAAGTAAAAAATAACAAAACAACAAAAAAAAATAGTAAAGGAGAGGAAAAAAACAAAAAAAGAGTAATTTTTTTAAATAATAATTGGTAAAAAAATGAAAAAATAAGTAAAAAGCATTTTTTTTTTTTTAAGTAAAGGAGAGGAGAGGTAAAATAATAATAATAATAATAATGTTAAAAAAAATAAAAAAAATAAAAATAAGTAAAGGTTTTCAAAAAAGAGTAACAAATAAAAATAATAATAATTAGTAAAAAAAAAGTTAAAAAATAAATAAAAGAGTAAAAGAGTAAAAGTAAAGATATTGGAGTAGTAATCAGCATGTGTGGTGTAATGCAGGGAGTGTTCACCGTGCCGATGCGGTGCCCGGCCGGCAGTGAGCAGACGAAGCTCCCCGGGCCCTGGAGCTGGGCACTGGCACAGGTGGGCGGAGCCTGGAGCTGGACACGGATGGTGTGGCTGACCGTCGGCATATACGGCTCCAGCACGGCAGACAGGAGACACGCCACGTTCACACACACCCCCGTCACGGTCCCGGCGCGCTGCCTGCAGCACACACACACACGCACACACACGCGCACACACAGACACACACACGCACAGAAACACACAGACACACGCGCTTAACTAGTTAGCTTTAATGTTTGTAATTTTTTTTTTACTTCTCTTTAGAATTAATGGTGACACTTTACAATAAGATCCCATAAGTTAACTAACAATGAGCAATACATTTGTTACATATATATATTTACATTTTTAAAATGATTTTCTAAAATTTTTTTTTAGAAAATTCAAAATTAGATTAATAAATGCTTTAGAAGTTTTTTTTCTGAAGTATTGTTAATTGTTAGTTCATCCTAACTAATGTATAGTGTGTGTATAATAATTTCATGAAGGGTTTGCGCATTGCCGTAGCTCCACACACACACACACACACACACACACACACACACACGTCGCGCGTCACTCGCCTGTCGTCGTCTCCTCCTTTAATCTTCTTCCAGGGCTCGTTAACCTGCATGTACTGGTTCCCGTGACGAGAGATGTTCAGGATGCACTTCAGAGCGTCACGGATCCTGGAACACACACGGCGTAGAGTTAGGAGCGCGTGCATCTGTACACACGGCGTAGAGTTAGGAGCGCGTGCATCTGTACACACGGCGTAGAGTTAGGAGCGCGTGCATCTGTACACACGGCGTAGAGTTAGGAGCGCGTGCATCTGTACACACGGCGTAGAGTTAGGAGCGCGTGCATCTGTACACACGGCGTAGAGTTAGGAGCGCGTGCATCTGTACACACGGCGTAGAGTTAGGAGCGCGTGCATCTGTACACATGCACAATATTATAAAACACAAGCATGCATGCGGAAGATTATTGAGAGAAATAAATGCTTCTTTATCCAGTTATTTTATAATCGGAGCTCCCACGGCTTTTGTTTAACTAATCATTTGTTTGCGATAATTCGATTTATAGGAATCATTTTATACAATTATTTTCCGTGAGTTTGGAAATCACAAATTTGACCTTATATTTCCTGGTAACCCTGAGTAATAGAGGATTACCAGCTGCTGAAATACTATAGAGCTGAGCAGAACTAGACAAATTCAATTACAGGCTAGTAGATATGAACGATTCTGGAGAAATTGAAAATAATATATATATTTTTTTTTTTTTATATAATCACAATTTTACCATGATTCTGAATAGACAACTAAACAAAATAACATTTCATTAATTTAAATCTTAAAAAAAAAAATCAGTTTGAATCAATGAGGATTCAATGACTCGCTTATAAAGACTTCACTTGTTTCATAACTGGATGAATCAGTGTTTTTAAATTAATCTCTTGAATGAATGATTCAATGACTCACTCAAAGACTTCACTTGTTTCATTACTGGATGAATCAGCGTTTTCGAACGAATCTCTTGAATGATTGATTCAATGACTCACTCATAAATATGTCACTTGTTTCATTACTGGATGAATCAGCGTTTTCGAACAAATCTCTTGAATGAATGATTCAATGACTCAGTCAAAAATACTTCACTGGTTTCATTACTGGATGAATCAGCGTTTTCGAACGAATCTCTTGAATGAATGATTCAATGACTCACTCAAAAATACTTCACTTGTTTCATTACTGGATGAATCAGCGTTTTCGAACGAATCTCTTGAATGAATGATTCAATGACTCACTCAAAAATACTTCACTTGTTTCATTACTGGATGAATCAGCGTTTTTGAACGAATCTCTTGAATGAATGATTCAATGACTCACTCAAAAATACTTCACTTGTTTCATTACTGGATGAATCAGCGTTTTTGAACGCATCTCTTGAATGATTGATTCAATGACTCACTCAAAAATACTTCACTTGTTTCATTACTGGATAAATCAGCATTTCTGAACGAATCTCTTGAATAAATGATTCAATGACAAATAGAGTCACTTATCGCTACCTACAGGTGTAATGATGTAATACACAATTTTTATTTGAAGCAAAAGGTAATTTACTCTATTTTGATCACTACCGCTGACATCACTGTTTATATCCGAACTATAAACTTCGCCGTGATCGTACTTGTCAAAGGTTGTAGCAACTCATAATAAAAAATGCACATAATGTAATGAGTATTCCATTATTATTGTAATAAAATGTTCATAACGTAATAATTTTCTCAAAACGTAATAAAATCTTTAAGCTCATAATGTAATAATTTTTACATTAATGTATTAAACTGACCAAAAATTTAACATTTTCATAATTGTAATAGCTTTTAAAACATAAAAAAATTATTAGTTAAAGAGAGTAGATAAAGTTATTACATTACGAGTTGCTACAAAGGTTTAATAGACATAAAGCCAAATCACTGTCATTCAGGAACAATCCAAATGTGTGAATATCTGCATTTCAGGCCATTCACGCACGTTGATGAGGCATTGTGGGTAATCCTGACCTGACTTTATCCAGCAGCGAGATGTACTGCTTGAGCTCCCAGCACACCTGAGCGATGAGACGCTTATCGTCTTCATTCAGGAGCATCTCAGGAACACAGCCGTCGAAGAACTTACTCACAAACATCCCTGCCCTGCGGAAACATCATTAATACATGCTGAGATTAACATTAACGAAGATTAATAAATGCTTTGTTCATCGTTAGTTCATGAAACCTTATTGTCAGGAAAACTATGGCAAAACTACTGGGACTCTAGTGCTTTGAAATGGTGTGATTTCATTAATATTTCATGCCAGCCTTTTGAACTTCTCAGGAAATGTAGGAATTTATTTTAATCAACAAATTGTATTATGTGAAGCTTAGCATCAATGATAAAAAAAAGAAAGAAAAGCAAAAGTTAATAAAACTGATGCAAAAGGGGAGATTTACACATTGTAATTCATGTGTTTTTACTAACTGAATAACTCGTGGCAAAAGTGTAAATAAAAAAAATGTAAAACCAAATAAGAGCAATCTGATCAATCAAGATGCATGAAGTGTTCAGAAATGTTCAGAAAGTGTGTGTGTGTGTGTGAGCATGAGCGAGTGAGTGTGTATAAGTGTGAGTGAGTGAGTGTTTGAATGAGTGAGTGTGAGTTAGTGAGTGTGTGTGTGTGTGTGTGTGTGTGTGTGTGTGTGTGTGTGAGTGAGTGTGTGTGTGTGAGAGTGAGTGAGTGAGTGAGTGAGTGTGTGTGTGTGAATGAGTGAGTGTGTGAATGAGTGAGTGTGTGAATGAGAGTGAGTGAGTGTGAGAGTGAGTGAGTGTGTATAAGAGTGAGTGTGTGTGTGAGAATGAGTGAGTGAGTGTGTGAATGAGTGAGTGAGTGTGTGTGTGTGTGTGTGTGTGAGAGAGAGAGTGTGTGTGAATGAGTGAGTGTGTGTGTGTGTGTGTGAGAGAGAGAGTGAGTGTGTGAATGAGTGAGTGTGAGTTAGTGAGTGAGTGAGTGAGTGTGTGTGTGTGTGTGTGTGTGTGTGTGTGTGTGTGAATGAGTGAGTGAGTGAGTGTGTGAGTGAGAGTGAGTGTGAGTGAGAGTGAGTGTGTGTGTGAATGAGTGAGTGTGTGTGTGTGTGAATGAGTGAGTGAGTGTGTGTGTGTGTGAGAGAGAGTGAGTGTGTGAATGTGTGAGTGTGTGAATGAGTGAGTGTGTGTGTGTGAGAGAGAGTGAGTGTGTGAAT
>NW_026606975.1:5000-7500 GCF_029890125.1 Rhinichthys klamathensis goyatoka | reverse complement strand
TCCATCATAAAAGTGCATCTGTCCATCATAAAAGTGCATCTATCTATGATAAAAGTTCATCTATCCATCATAAAAGTTCATCTATCCATCATAAAAGTGCATCTGTCCATCATAAAAGTGCATCTGTCCATCATAAAAGTGCATCTATCCATCATAAAAGTGCATCTGTCCATCATAAAAGTGCATCTATCCATCATAAAAGTGCATCTATCCATCATAAAAGTGCATCTGTCCATCATAAAAGTGCATCTATCTATGATAAAAGTTCATCTATCCATCATAAAAGTTCATCTATCCATCATAAAAGTGCATCTGTCCATCATAAAAGTGCATCTGTCTATCATAAAAGTGCATCTGTCTATCATAAAAGTGCATCTGTCTATCATAAAAGTGCATCTGTCTATCATAAAAGTGCATCTATCCATCATAAAAGTGCATCTGTCCATCATAAAAGTGCATCTATCCATCATAAAAGTGCATCTGTCCATCATAAAAGTGCATCTGTCCATCATAAAAGTGCATCTATCCATCATAAAAGTGCATCTATCCATCATAAAAGTGCATCTATCCATCATAAAAGTGCATCTGTCCATCATAAAAGTGCATCTATCCATCATAAAAGTGCATCTGTCCATCATAAAAGTGCATCTGTCCATCATAAAAGTGCATCTATCCATCATAAAAGTGCATCTATCCATCATAAAAGTGCATCTATCCATCATAAAAGTGCATCTATCCATCATAAAAGTGCATCTGTCCATCATAAAAGTGCATCTGTCCATCATAAAAGTGCATCTATCCATCATAAAAGTGCATCTGTCCATCATAAAAGTGCATCTGTCCATCATAAAAGTGCATCTGTCCATCATAAAAGTGCATCTATCCATCATAAAAGTGCATCTATCCATCATAAAAGTGCATCTATCCATGATAAAAGTGCATCTGTCTATCATAAAAGTGCATCTATCCATCATAAAAGTGCATCTATCCATCATAAAAGTGCATCTGTCCATCATAAAAGTGCATCTGTCCATCATAAAAGTGCATCTATCCATCATAAAAGTGCATCTATCCATGATAAAAGTGCATCTGTCTATCATAAAAGTGCATCTATCCATCATAAAAGTGCATCTATCTGTCCATCATAAAAGTGCATCTGTCCATCATAAAAGTGCATCTATCCATCATAAAAGTGCATCTATCCATGATAAAAGTGCATCTGTCTATCATAAAAGTGCATCTATCCATCATAAAAGTGCATCTATCAATCATAAAAGTGCATCTATCCATCATAAAAGTGCATCTATCCATCATAAAAGTGCATCTATCCATGATAAAAGTGCATCTGTCTATCATAAAAGTGCATCTATCCATCATAAAAGTGCATCTATCCATCATAAAAGTGCATCTGTCCATCATAAAAGTGCATCTATCCATCATAAAAGTGCATCTGTCCATCATAAAAGTGCATCTATCCATCATAAAAGTGCATCTATCCATCATAAAAGTGCATCTATCCATCATAAAAGTGCATCTATCCATCATAAAAGTGCATCATAAAAGTGCATCTATCCATCATAAAAGTGCATCTATCCATCATAAAAGTGCATCTGTCCATCATAAAAGTGCATCTATCCATCATAAAAGTGCATCTATCCATCATAAAAGTGCATCTATCCATCATAAAAGTGCATCTATCCATCATAAAAGTGCATCATAAAAGTGCATCTATCCATCATAAAAGTGCATCTATCCATCATAAAAGTGCATCTATCCATCATAAAAGTGCATCTATCCATCATAAAAGTGCATAATTGTATGGACTTCAAAACAGAAACGGCCATTCACTGCCATTATAAAGCTCGGAAGATCCACCACATTTTTTAATATAACTCTGATTGTATTCGTCTGAAAAAAGAAAGTCACATACACCTAAGATGACTTGAGAGTAAATCATGGGCTAATTTTCATTTTTGGGTGAACTATCCCTTTAACACAATACGTTGACAGCACTAGAAACAACATCTCAGGATTGTGCGTTCATACTTTCTCCTTGAAGTCCTCGTGAGGCACGGGCGTCCCCCAGCGCAGGTCTCGTGTGATGCACCGGGGCTTCAGGCCGTCCCGGAGCCACGAGCGCGTGATGTGCCGAGCGTTCGCCGTCCAATCGCCCGAGCCGATCGACTTCTCCAGCCACTGCTCCAGCTCGCCCTCCAGCTATCACACACACACTCTAAATTAATCCGGATACATTTGAAAACGGCGTTTTCGCTAAAAAAAAGTTTTCAAAACTTTGCGTTTTCACCCAAAAACACTACAATCTTGTGTCGACGCCCCACGGAAGAGAGAGAGAGTGTGTGTGTGTGTGTGTGTGTGTGTGGGGGGGAGCAGCTCATTATCATTTAAAGAGACATGCACCGAAACGGGTCGGTGTGACAGGGCTGTTTTTGAGGAGGTAAAAGGGTGTTTTACACAATCATTGAGGAATTTTAACTAAAAG